>NW_004444253.1:585177-588242 GCF_000243295.1 Trichechus manatus latirostris
GGCTTGAGTCCTGGAGATGTTCCCAGGGTAGGGATGACTTTCCAGCTTCCACTGGCCTGCTGGGGCTGGAGTTGGGGAGGACTGTTGGGGTTCTGGGTGGTGTGCTCTCAGACAGGCTTCTGGGAGGAGGCAGCACCCAGACTGCACACTGGTCTCTGCCCTCATCCTTGGGGAGGCCAGGTGGCCTTGGTAATTGTAACAAATTACTCAGTTATTTATTGAAGTTACATTGAGAGAAGTTGCCAGGGCCTCATGACCTGCTCCTGCTCTCAGCACCGTGTAGCAGGTATGGAAGTTCCGAGTCCTGACCAGTATTTGAAGTGTGAATCACGGGTAATTGTCCAAAACGCAGGCTTGGAGCTGGTGCGGGCCGTGTGTGCTTGAGGGGCTGCAGCTGGGTGGGCACAGCTTGAGGGTTTGCTGTGGCCAGCCCTTCCCCGAACCGGCCTCTACTCAGGTGTCCACCCCTGAGTCACGATGTTCTCACGTCCCCTCCTGCCTCCTTGCCCCAGCTTACCAGCACCGCAGCCGGGTGTTCCCCATCTGGGCCTGGCGCGGAGGCAGCTGCCCTAAGGGTGGAATCAGAAGGGGCAGAAAGGACCCCTGAGACCAGTACCTCTCAGGCGGCCCTGGACTTCCTTGCTCCGAGGCTCCCAAGTCCTCTGCTGTCCTTCGTCCAGAAACTCCCGCTCCTTCGTCAGGACGCAGCCCCCTGCGAGTCCCTGCCGGACATTCGGCTGCCGCCTGCCGGTGGGCGAACTGCCGAGTGAGGGCCGCCGTCGGGCCAAGGGCGACACGTGCGGGTACCGCCTGCTGTCCCGGGCTGACGGCCGGCAGGGGGCGCAGGAGCCCAGACTTGCACGGCCGGAAGCCTCGTCCCTGCCGGAAGTCCCGCCTGGCGCCCCGGAAGGAGTCGGAAAGGAGGCGGCTGCGGGAAGTAGCGGACGCTGGCTGACTTGTGTTGCCGCGCCGCACCTCCGTGGGTTCGCGTTCGCTCGCCCTACCGCCCCGACCCCCAGCCCCGTTACCCAGCCCTCAGCCTGGCCTCGGCCCCACTGCCGGCCCTCAGCATGGCTTCGTCTGCTCGGTTCCGCCGCCCTGGTCCCGTCGCCATGGCCGCTTCCGGGGGCCCGACCGCTGATTGCCACCCGGCCGAAGGCTTCGCGACGGGAGCCCGCGTCCGGCTGCTGCAGACAGTGGACACCGAGTACACCGCGGACTCGGTGGAGTGGTGCCCGCTGGAAGGCTACAGACACTTGCTGGCGTGCGGCACCTACCAGCTGCGGAAGCTGGCGGACACCCCTGACCGGGAGAACAAGGTGCGCGGTGCCGCCTCCACCCGGGCAGCCGCAGCCGCGGGCGTCGCGACCAGGGCTCTCCAAGCCCGCGCTCCAAGTGGCGTTTCTCTAGTGGGGTGAGCCCCGAGAGTCAGGCGCCTCATCCAGAACGTGCTGGAGCTGGAGAGGTCTAGGGAACGAAGGGCCCCCAGAGAGGCGAGGCGACCAGGAAAGCTGATGCTCTCTGGTCTCCAACAGTGAGGGCTGGAGGAAAAGAAGTTTCCATCTGTGAAGTCACACAGGATGGGAAGGTGGGGGGATGGGCCTTGTGGCCGAAACACAGGTTAGAAATAGGGGTGTCTTGAAGGCAGGAAGTCTTGTACACAGGAGGGGCTCGAGCTCATGAGTGAGGTCTGTGGTACAGAGAAGCTCTTGCAGGCCTCCATAAAGACCCAAACGGAGCGCTCCCGAAAGTGAGAAGGGGCTCCAGAGCCACAGACCCGAATCAGGATGGCCCCAGGCAGACTGCAGCCTGTGTCACCCTAGCCAACACTGGCCTGTGTTGGATTTAGAAGCGACCTTCAGTGCTGGGTGGGGGAGAGTGGCTCCTGTCATCTGATTAACTGTAGTCAAAAGAAGGACACTTCTCCAGTCCAAGGAGGCCGGGCTGCCGCTTCAGGCTGGGCTGTGTTCTGCTGTAGTCTGCTCAGGCCTTTGCTTTCCCCTGCTTCCTGGATTTCTCAGATTCTGTGAAGGTAGCCCGAGAACTTCTCATCTTTATTTTGAAGAGTGGAGCAGACTTGGACGGGGAGCCTCCAGTCCGTTTAGGTCGTCTCTACCTGTACAGCTTCAGTGAGGAGAGCCCTGCTTCGCCCCTGGTTGAAGTCCAAAGAAGAGACACGTCTGCGGTCCTGGACATGAAATGGTACAACTTTGATAAACACTGCATTTGGTCTGAAATTTGTCATATTTTGCTGTTCACTAAATTAGAGGAGTCAACAAGATGGGGAGACACCTGCACTTAGGCTCATTTCCTTACTGTCCTACCACCTGTTGGCTCATGGGGTTGGGCCTTGGGGCTCATTCCCTTTGTTAGCATTCTCTAGCCCTAGACTAAGGATCAGCTTGGGAAGCAATGCCAGTTTCTGATTTCATAAGCTGGGGAATCTCTTGTTAGGGAACAGATTCGTTGTCTGTCACCCAGTTTGGGGGCTGACATTGAAGTGATAAATTGCTGGGATGGCGGTGCCCTCCAGTACGCAGGTACGTCCTGTGTTCTGACTGAGATGTGAGTTCTCTCTTCAGGTGCCACAGTCCAGTGGCCGGCCACGCCGTCTTGGCCTTGGCAGATGCTAGTGGATCCATACAGCTGCTCCACTTGGTGGACTCCGAGGTTAGTAACTGGGGCCAGCTCGGGGGTGGGGGGGTTGCGGTCTGGGGAGGGAGGCTGTGTTGGGAGAGTTTTCTCAGACAGTTTCTTTTCAGTGGTGAGCTTCATTGTAAGACATTGTAAGATAGCGTGGAGTCTGTTTTAAATGATTTTGAGTTCTGCATCTCACTCCAAGGAATCCACCGTTGGTGGACCTGAAAGCTCTCCTGGGGGAAAGCCTGGGCAGGCGCGGCCTGGGTGGAGATGCTGAGCACAGCTGCAGTCCGCCCATGCGAGAACAGCTTTTCCATCCATCATTAGGAGAGCACACTTCCATTGTGGGTTCTTCCGTAGCGCTTGGCAGGAATCCTGTACCGTGAGTTTGCAAAATGGCCGGATCTGATTACTGGGGAGTGAGG
>NW_004444253.1:589380-590955 GCF_000243295.1 Trichechus manatus latirostris
AGCCATGGTTCCTGGAGGCCTGGGGTGGCCAAGCATGAAGCAGTCATGGTTCTCCTGGAGGCCTGGGGTGGTTGAGCCTGGACTGGCCGTGGTCCCCCGGAGGCCTGGGGTGGCCAAACATGAAGCAGCCGTGGTTCTCCTGGAGACCCAGGGTAGTCAAGCGTGGACCAGCCATGGTTCCTGGAGGCCTGGGATGGCCAAGCATGAAGCAGTCATGGTTCTCCTGGAGGCCTGAGGTGGTCGAGCCTGGACTGGCCGTCGTCCCCTGGAGGCCTGGGGTGGCGAAGCATGAACCAGCCATGGTTCTCCTGGAGGCCCGGGGTGGTCGAGCGTGGACCGGCCGTGGTCTCCTGGAGGCCTGGGGTGGCCAAGCATGAGCCAGCCATGGTTATCCTGGAGGCCCGGGGTGGTCGAGCGTGGACTGGCCATGGTTCCTGGAGCCTGTCTGGCATCAGAGTGGTGCTGAGGAGTGTACGGACTACGAGTTGGCCTGATGAGCAGGGAGACGTTCTTTTCCTCAAGGTAACGTGTGTAGGAAAGTTTTACAGGTGTGTGAGCTCCTGGAGGGCAGGACTAGTCCCTAAAAGTCCTCAGTTTCTGCTCTGTGCAAGGGATGTTGGAGCGCTAGCACATGTCACTCACGCTGGGAGTCAGTGAGGAAGCCTTGACTTCCTGGCATTCTAGAAGAATCCTTTCAGGCCCAGGTGTTTCCCTGATAGAGCTCCTTTTTTCGCCGGTAGAAGACTGCCTGTGCACTGTGGCCGTTCTCCAGCCTCGTCCTGGGGGAGCAGAGTCTGGCCTTGTCCCTGGACTGGTCCACTGGGAAGACTGGAAGGTAAGGAGTGTCAGGGGAGGGGCAAGTCTTCCTCTGAGGACCCGTTTGAGTTTTCATGCCAGAGGAAGTTAAAGTCGTCCTACGTTAATCTTGCTGTCGGTGTTGATCTAAAAAGAAAAAATTCTACTTTTCTAGCTTAATGGTGATGATGTTTTCATTAAGAGAAACTGGTATTGAGTTCTTTTGACAAGGCACATGGCCATTTTGAAGTTTGCCAAATACCCAAGTAAGCCTCTTAAGGGGTGGTGTGTTCATGGACATGGTTCGTGGGGAACCTCTGCTGTGACATGTCGTGGGGGTGCAGAGTGTTTCGGGTGGGGACCCAGAAGAGGGTGAGGGTTTGGGTCATGGGTTTTCCCATTGGCTCTCTGTGTCTAGGGCCAGTGGCCAGCCCTTGAAAATTATCAGCAGTGATTCCAAGGGGCAGCTCCACCTGCTGACGGTGAACGAGGCTGGGCCTGGTCTGCAGGCAGTGGACTCATGGCAGGCCCACCACTTCGAGGCCTGGATCGCTGCTTTCAACTACTGGCAGACGGAGACCGTGTACTCAGGTGGGCACCGCCCCGCTGCTGATAGTCGTGGGGGCCCTGCTTGGGAGGGAGGCAGCAAACGGGGCACAGTGCCAAGGGGTGTGGTCTTGTTGAGGTGGTTTTTTCTGGGGCAAAGGCTATGATGCCAGCTTAATTCTTTGATGAGTTTTCAGTAGAGCAGGTTGCCTTTTTTTTTTTTTCCTCGTTTGT
>NW_004444253.1:592077-593719 GCF_000243295.1 Trichechus manatus latirostris
GGTGGTGGAGTGGTTGCACCTGGTCTTTTCCTTTTGCTCCTTCTTCTTTCACTGTGGGCCACATCTTTGGTTGCTTTCTCCCCTTCCTTCAGGATGCCACCGTTCATCCTGTCTTGCTTTCTTTCAAAGACTGGTTGTGCATCAGGATCCCACTTCCCCGTTATTCCCGTCCTTTGGTTTCCTCTCAGACAAGCACAAGGGTCCTTTTTACTGTAAGGTTACAAAGCGTGTTTCTTTTTAAGACATGTAGGGGTGTGCTGGAGCTTCCAGAACCTTAAGTCCTCGAGTTCACTGCTTCCTGCATGCAGTTCCTGATGTAATAGCAGCGTTCTTGATATGGCAGCTCTGGTTCCTGGCAGTCAGGCTCTGACTGCTAGAGCCCTCGAGGAAGGCAGTTTGGTCCGTCAGGCCTAATGGCCACAGGCACCTGGGCTGGAAACGTTCTGCCTTCCCCTCTGCTCCTGCAAGCTCTTCCAGGCGCAGTGGTGACAGTTCCAGGTGTCTCCCCCCAAAAATGCCATGTTCTGTTCTCAGAGCTTTCATCATAGACAAGCTCTCCTGTCTCCACACAGGGGGTGACGATGGGCTCCTGAAAGGCTGGGATGCCAGGAGGCCGCACGACGCACCTCTCTTCACCAGCACGAGGTAATGCCAAGGGTCGGGGCGGGCGCTGGCAGCAGCCCTCCATCCTGGGCCTCACGGAGCGGCACCCCCCCAGGCACTCCATGGGAGTCTGCAGCATCCAGAGCAACCCCCACCGTGAGAACATCCTAGCTACAGGAAGGTGAGGCTCGGCCTGCTCACAGGCCCTCCTGCATCTTCACTCATTCTTCGTGTCGCATGTAGGGCAGACTCAAACCAGAGTCAAGGTGCCTGAGTCCAGGGAAGGGCTTTGGGGGCTGGAGGGAGGTGGGCGGATCTCCTGGGAGAGGGCCCCTGCCACCTCGGGGCTTAGGACTCGGGACGTGGCTCCCTGAGCGAGCGCTGTGGTGGCCGTTCCAGCTATGATGAGCACATCCTGCTGTGGGACACGCGCAACATGCGGCAGCCGTTGTCAGACACGCCTGCACAGGGTGGCGTGTGGAGGCTCAAGTGGCACCCTTCCCACCCCCACCTGCTGCTGGCTGCCTGCATGCACAGAGGCTTCAAGGTCCTACACTGCCAGAAGGCAATGGGTGAGTAGGGGTTGCCCCGTTTTGCCAGGCTGTCCCCACCCTGCACACATCCTGGTCTCGCCTGGGTGCCAGCTCCACAGTCTTCCATGTTCTCACCTGGCCAGTGCAGCTGCTCTGCACCTCAGGTCCCTGTTTTAGCCACTGTCCCCACGCCTAGGTCCTTCCTGCCCGTGCAGTTTAGACTCCATGGTCCAGTGTTCCCATGCTCACCCCCTCTGGCAGACCCCCATGATGGGCTACCCCACGGTGTTTCTCTAGTCACTGACCCCCCACTGGAATGGTTTCACGTTTTCTTCTCTTCTTGAACCCTCTCCCACCTCTCTTTTCATGTTCCTGATCTCTCTTCTTTTCTCCCCCACATTGTGGTGCAAAAGGAGCAAGAAAACACCCACCTCTCTTCCCTTCTTAAGGCCTGTGGCCTTCTGGAATCGCCCCTTGCCCTCTGCCTGTCAGGTGGGTGCACCTAG
>NW_004444253.1:596985-598112 GCF_000243295.1 Trichechus manatus latirostris
GTGCGTTTGGTATTGTATCTAAGAAATCATTGTCTAATCCAAGGTCATAAAGATTCACCCCCATGTTTTCTTCTAAGAGTTTTATAGTTTTGGCTCTTATATTTAGGTCTTTGATCCATTTTGACTTAATTTTTGTATATTGCAAGAGGTAGGGGTCCAATTTAATTCTTTTGCATGTCAAAATCCATTTGTCTCAACACCGTTTGTTGAAAAGACTATTCTTCCCCATTGATTGGTCAGCCTTGACACCTTGTCAAAAATCAATCGACCATAGACGTATGGATTTATTTGTGTACTCTCAGTCCTGTTCCGTTGGTCTGTATGTCTGTCCTTACAGTATCACACTGTTTAGATTATTGTTGCCATGTATTAGGTTTTGAAATTGAAAAGTGTGAGCCCTTCAACTTGGTTCTTTTTCAAGATTGTTTTGGCTATTCTGGGTCCCTTGAATTCCATATGAACTTCAGGATCAGCTTATCAATATCTATAAAAAAGCAAGCTGGGATTCTGGTAGGGATTACATTGAATCTGTAGATCAGTTTGGGAGGGATTGCCATCTTAACACTATTAAGTCTTCCAATCCATGAATATGGACTGCCTTTCCATTTATTTAGATCTTCTTTTAATTTCTTTCAACAATGTTTTGTAGTTTTTAGAGTATAAGCTTTGTTCATTTGTGAAATGTATTCCTAAGTGTTTTTTTTTTTGATGCTATTATAAATGGAATTGTCTTCTTAATTTCATTTTCACATTGTTTTTTGCTGCTGACTGTATAGAAATACAGTTGATTTTTGTATTTTGATCTTGTATGCTGCAACCTTGCTGTACTCATTGATTAGTTCTCATTTTTTTT
Organism: Trichechus manatus latirostris; assembly: GCF_000243295.1. Taxonomy (NCBI): domain Eukaryota; kingdom Metazoa; phylum Chordata; class Mammalia; order Sirenia; family Trichechidae; genus Trichechus; species Trichechus manatus. The sequence continues at coordinate 597,839 of NW_004444253.1, forward strand.
TTTAGTGGATTTTATAGTATTTTCTACATATAAGATCATGTCATTTGCACATACATGTAGTTTTACTTCTTCCTTTGCAATCTGGATGCTTTTGCTTCTTTTCTTGTCAGTAATTGCCCTGGCTAGAACCTCCAGTACAATGTTGAGTAGAAGTGTCAAGAGTGGATGTTCTTGTCTTGTTCCCAATCTTAGAGGGGATGCATGGCCTTTCATCATTAAGTGTGATGCTAGCTGTGGGTTTTTCTTAGATACCTGTTATCAAGGGGAGGAAATT
>NW_004444253.1:599060-600724 GCF_000243295.1 Trichechus manatus latirostris
TTTTTTTTTTTTTTTTTAATTTATCAATATGGTGTATTACATTATTGGTTTTTGGGTGTTAAACTGACCTTGCGTTTCTGGATACATCCCACATCATGGTGTAATAATCCTTTTCCTATGTGCTGGGTTTGGGTCACAGTGTTGTTCAAGTCTTCTGTCTTTGTTATTGATCTTCTGCCTAGTTGTCTTGTCCGTTATTGAAAGTGGGATTGGAGTCTCCAGCTATTGTTGTTGAGTTGTCTGTTTGCCCCCCTTGTTTCCGTCAACTTCTGTCTCGTAGATAAATGGTTATAACTGTTACGTCTTCCTGGTGCGTTGACCCTTTCGTCATTATGAAAGCTCCCTCTGTATCTCTCGTAACATTTTTTGTGTTGAAGTCTATTTTGTCTGGTATTGGTGGAGCCACTCAAGCTTTCTTAGCGTTACCGTTTGCCTGGTGTATCTTTTTCTTTCCGTGTGTTCATATCTTTGAATCTAAAGTGTGTTTCCAATATTAGCTTATATGTTTTCGTCAGAAGTGTTACTAAAGTGACATTGCCACGTGAAACTCTTTCTACTATAGGGGACGTGACCCGTTTGCATTTATGGATAGGACTACTTTGTTTGATCCCAACTCTGTCATATTTTGGGTTGTTTTTTACTTTGCATTTATAGGGTACTTACTGTGTTGTTTCTCTGTGTCGTCTGTTGCCCCTGTTCTTTTTTTACTTTTGTACTTGATTTTGGTGTTTAGGAAGGCTGTTTTTCTTGTAGTGTTAGCTATATGCTAACATATAATGCCCTGAATCCCCTTTTTTCTCACTTCACCTCTTGCTAACAGGTTTGTCAATGTCACATTTATCTTTTGACTTCCACCTGTTACCTCTGTGACACAGTGAACAGACTCTGCCTTCCCCTTCTTTTCCCTTTGCTCATTTTCAGTTGCATTATTTCTACTTAAACAAACAGCATTCACATCATTCACCTATTATATCCTTGCCCCTTCTTTCTTCTTAGTCTTAGCTCACAGGGAAGTATTCTCGTGCCCCCATCGGTCCCTGTGCTTGCATGTCCCCTACTGTCGCTTGCTTGGGGAGAGCCTGTCCTGAGGGAGTCTCTAGGAAGGGCCCCTGAGTGTGGCGCTCCTGGAATTCTTGAATGTTTAATCCTGCTTTTCTGTAGTCTGGATAGTTGAGGCACAGCCTGACTGACTACCAAGTCCTTGGCTCATACTTTCTTTCCCTGAGTTTCTTGGAAATGTCCCTCCCTGTTGTCCCATCTGGGCTGATGTGGCTGAGTCTCCCTGTCTTCTGCCTGGAGGACCTGGGATTGTTGTTGTTTTAATCCTTAAAGTTGAATCATTTTCTAGGACACATCCAGGGGGCTCAGCATTCCAGGTCAGTTTTGCCTGGTGCCTGGTGGACCTTCTCCATGTGTAGATTAGGTCCCCCCCCCCCCCCCCAATGTCTGGAAGGCTTTTCTGGTTATAGCTTTATATAATTGTTTTGTTTTTCTCCAGCAACTTCCATTTTGTGCGCACGGGATTTTCCTGCCGTTTCAGTCGCTTTTTCTCTGGTCCTTTCCCTTCATTTTATCTCCGTTTCCTTCTCTTTGTTGTGTCCCTGCCTTCCGCGGTGCTCTCTGTTGACTTTTCAGTGGAATCTTTTCTCCCTGTGCACCTTTTG
>NW_004444253.1:604061-605840 GCF_000243295.1 Trichechus manatus latirostris
GTCCAGTTGTGAGGATTTTTGTTCTCTTTATGTTGAGGTGTAATCCATACTGAAGGCTGTGGTCTTTGATCTTCAATAAATGCCTCAAGTCCTCTTCACTTTCAGCAAGCAAAGTTGTGTCATCTCCCTAATGCAGGTGGTTAATGAGTCTTTCTCCAATCCTGATGCCCTGTTCTTCTTCGTATAGTCCAGCTTCTAAGTTATTTGCTCAGCGTACAGATTGAAGAAGCCCGATGAAAGGATACGACCCTGACACACTTGCCCGACTTTAAGCCAGGCAGTATCCCCTTGTTCTGTTTCAACAGCTGCCTCTTTTTCTTCATTGCAAACACCTTTGTTGTTGTTGTTTATTGTTGTAGTTTAAGTGAAAGCTTACGTTTCAAGTTAGTCTCATGCAAAAATTTACCCGTACATTGTTATGTGACCCTAATTGCTCTCCCTATACTGTGACAGCACACTCCTCCTTTCTACCCCTGATTTCCTGTGTCCATTCAAACAGCTCCTGACCGTCTCTGCCTTCTCATCTCTCCTGAATGACTGCCTCTTGATCTATGTGCAGGTTCCTCATGAGCACAATTAAGTGTTCTGGAATTCCCATTCTTTGAAATGTTATCCATAATTTGTTATGATCCACACAGTCGAATGCCTTTGCATAGTCCATGAAACTCGAGTAAACATCTGGTATTCTCTACTTTCAGCCAGGATCCACCTGACATCCTCAATGATATCCCTCATTCCACGTCCTCTTCTGAATCCAGCCTGAATTTCTGGCGGTTCCGCGTTGATACACAGCTGCAGCTGCTCTTAAATGATCTTGAGCAAAATTTTACTTGCGTATGATATTAATGGTATTATTCTATAATTCTCACATTTGGTTGGATTGCCTGTCTTTGGGATAGGCATAAATATGGATCTCTTCCAGTTGGTTGGCCAAGTAGCTGTCTTCCAAATTTCTTGGCGTAGACAAGTGAGCACTTTCAGTGCTGCATCTGTTGGTTGAAATATCTCAGTTGGTATTCCGTCAATTCCTGGGGCCTTGCTATTCGCCAGTGCCTTCAATGCAGCTTGGACCTCTTCCTTCAGTATCATCAGTTCCTGATTATATGCTACCTCCCAAAATGGTTGAACATCGACCAGTTTCTTTTTGGTACAGTGACTCTATGTATTCCTTCCATCTGCTTCTGATGCTTCCTGCAACATTTAATATTTTCCTTGTAGAATCCTTCACTGTTGCAACTTGAGGCTTGAATTTTTTCTTCAGTTCTTTCAGCTTGAAAAATGCCAAATGTGTTCTTTCCTTTTAGTTTTCTAACTCCAGGTCTTTGCACGTGTCATTATTATACTTTACTTTGTCTTCTTGAGCCGCCCTTTGAAATCCTTTGTTCAGGTCTTCTACTTCATCATTTCCTCCTTTCGCTTTAGCTGCTTGACATTCAAGAGCAAATTTCAGAGTCTCTTCTGACATCCACTTTGGTCTTTTCTTTCCTGTCTTTTTAATGACCTCTTGCTTGCTTCATGTGTGATGTCCTTCCACAACTCATCTGGTCTTCAGTCATTAGTGTTCAGCACATCAAATCGATTCTTGAGATGGTCTCTAAATTCAGGTGGAATATACTCAAGGTCGTACTTTGGCTCTCGTAGACTTGTTCTAATTTTCTACAGCTTCAGCTTGAACTTGCATATGAGCAGTTGATGGTCTGTTCCACAGTCGGTCCGTGGCCTTGTTCTCACTGATGATATTGAGCTTTTCCATCGTCTCTTTCCACAGATGTAGTTGAT
>NW_004444253.1:607323-613860 GCF_000243295.1 Trichechus manatus latirostris
ACCAGTGGAGTATCTTAGATGGCTGCTCACAGGCTTTTAAGACCCCAGACGCTACTCACCAAGGTAGAATGTAGGACATTTGTCTTTATAAACTGTGCTCTGCCAATTGAGCTAGATGTTCCCCAAGACCATGGTCCCCACAGCCCTCTACCCAGCAATTCAGTCCCTCAGGGAGTTTGGATGTATCTATGGTGCTTCCATGACCTTTCCTTGTACGAGTTGTGCTGGCTTCCCCAGTACTGTGTACTGTCTTACCCTTCACCAAAGTTACCACTTATCTATTGTCTATTTAGTTCCTCCCACCACCCCACCCATCCCTCACAATCTGCTGATATTTGAATACTGGTGGCATAGCTTTCAGCATCACAGCAACACACCAGCCCCCACAGTACGACAAACTGACTGACGAGTGGGGAATGTGACATGTACGTGGCAAATTAATCACACTTCCTCACTGTGGCCTTAACAAGCTGATTAGATCCCAAATCCTAGCCATGTGGTGACTGAGCACGCGCTGGCAGTACAGCCCATGCCTCCTGGTTGGCCAAGAGGAAAGCTGGTTGAATTACAGGCCCTCAGTGAGTTTGTCTGGGGCCCTGGTGGCAAGTGGTTAAGTGTTCCATTGCTAACCAAAAAGGTCGGCAGTTTGAATCCACCAGCCCCTCCTTGGAATGGGACATTTCTGCTCTGTCCTATAGGGTTGCTATGAGTCAGAATTGACCTCAACAGCAATGAGTTTTTTTTTAAACTGTTTGTCAGACCATCTGTTGTGACAAAGGCATTTGGAAGCCGAAAGCTTACACTTCTTCCCTTATTTTCTGATCATACAAAGCAACATGCCAATATGGGTTAGATTCTGTGTAATAAAAATGATCAACTCCAGCTCATGGCCCATTTATTTCAACCAAAAAATGCTGGACCTTCCTTTAGAGGTTGATTTGAAGATGTTTAACTTAAGAGTTGGTTAATAAATATTCAACAGGATTTAGAAGATCCGAGGGACCAAGCATTAAAATTGGAAAGAGACGATTGCAAGAGGCATTCTACTTTTGACACTGACTTCTTGTGCCGCCACATCTCCTCTAGGTGCACCCCAAGGGGGGCAGTTACTTTCACTTGACTTTAAAATTAAACAGCTGCTTTGGAACCCATAAAAAATATGTTCATTGATTGTTCCTTGGGTTGAAGAATTTGGGGACGAATAAACCAGGGTTATCTCAACCTGCAGTGTAAGCTAAGTGATGTGTTCTTGCTGTTGGTATACTGCCAAAACCTTTTGTTTGGGAAGATGTCTTCCTCCAAAGAGTCTCAAAGCGACTAGAGCCGTGCCTAGGTCCGTACCCCTAACCCGTTGTCACATACTTTCACTTCACAACAGTCTGATGCCAAAACAAACACTACACAGAGCAGCTTTATCTTACATAAAGGTCTTTAATATACACGGAATGAGGGAAATGTCTCCCTGTGGATTAATGGTCCGGGCAGTTCTCCTGCTCACAGGCAAAGCAATGGCCACTGCCTAGAGCCTTCTCTACCGCGGGAAATTCTTGGGATACAGCTGGAAGAGCTTGCCCTCCTGTGTGGGCTCGAAGCCGTACTTTTCCAGATTCTCAGGATCAAATGTCCCCTCTTTAAAGTCCTTTTCAATAGCAGGGGCAACCGCTTGCAAAAAGAGCTGTTTAGCCGTCAGGGGGGTTTCTGTGCCAGCGGGGACACGGTAATTCACGTAGGGCTTGAGTTTGAAGCCGGTCAGATCTGGGACCACAAACTCTGGGACCATCTCCTTTATCATCACAAACTTCCGGCCGGGGGCGTGCACGCCAGTGCCCTTGGCGCCCCGGCCCTTGTAGAAGGTGCGCGGGCCGCGCTTGCTCGTCCACTTGCTCATCCTATCCGCTCCCCGGACCAGGCCGCGGGTCACTCCGGTCAGGAAGCCCATGCCGCCGCCTGTGGAGAAGGATCGTCAGATGGCCGGTATTTCGGGGCCTACTCATCCGAGTGTCCGCGCGCCGGCTCCCCGGGCGGGCAGTGCTCAGGTTTAGGGGCATCTCGGGGCGGCTCTCACGGCAGGACGGACGGACCCGGCCTGCGGCGCTGGCGGCTCCGACCAGGGCCTGCGACAGCCCGGCCTGCAGCCCGCCGGCCCCGCGCGCACCCCCCACGCACCCCCAGCTCAGAGACCCGGCCCAGCTACTCCCCGCCGCCGTGCCCTCCCTCCGCTCACCGAACCGGCCCCGCGCTGCCCCCCGAGCCCTGCCCTGCACCCCCTGGCCTGCAACCCTCGCCCCGGGCCCTGAGCTAAGCGACCTGGGCCCGCGACCGCGACGCCGCCTGTGCTCCGCTTCCGGCCGACGGCCGTGAGGCCCCACTTTGCAGTAAGAGTAGCTCCGATTGGCTGTGGCCGCCGCACCCCGTGCACAGCCTCAGCCCTGCGAGGGGCGGGCCCGGCTGGAGACTCGGCCAATGCACGGGGAGATCCGGGGTCAGGGGGCGGTACTGGCGCTGACAGCTGTGTTACGTCGGGGACGCCGTCGTCGGGGCGCGGGCGCCGACCGGGGCGGGTCGAAGGACGGGTGGCCGCGCTTTGCCCCCGCCCTGGCCCGGGGAACCCCGCAGTGCGCTGCCCCCGGGTCCTGATTGTCCGGCCCATCCGTGCCCGCCGGGCACTTACCGCCGCCAGCGTCCGCCGCCCCAGTCACCCCAGCACGGCTGACCCTGACCCCGCCCCCGACCCCGCGGCGCCTCGTTGGCCTCCGCGGCCATGCGCCGCGTCCAGCTGCCCTCCAAGGTGCTGCCCCCAGGGTCCTGCGCCGCAGGGCCCCCCCCCCCGGCGTCTTGACCCACAGAATTCTGACCCCAAGGTCCTGTCCCGCTGGGTCCTGTCCACTGGTGCCCGCAGTCCCTCCGGAGACTCGTCTCAGAGCCAAAGGCGCCACGTGGGCAGCGGGGCGCAGGGCCCCGACCTGGGCAGGGAGCGAGCGTGCAGTAACGGGGCACAACCTCCCAGGCTGCAATTTATGGGGTGCTTCTCTGGGAGGATTGTGACGAGACAGCCCTCCCTGCTGCTACCCCTGCTCTGAGGGGCCTGCGGGCCAGGGGGGGAAGCCCGCTAGCTGTCAGGGGGCTCTGCGCCCTGGTCAGTGACACGGCTGCTCCTGGGATCCTGCGGGCCGGGCTGGGCAGCGATCTTGGGTGGTCACCACGTTTCTTGCCCTCTGTCACCGGCACACCATCACACGGCCAGGATTGGATTGCACCGGTCAGGAAAGCACAGAAAGGCCTGTCTTACAGCGGCCTCCTCACCCACCTGAGTGGTGTGGCCGCTCCTCGCCGTCCCCCGCCCCCCACCAGCTCCCCTGACCTGCAGGGAGCCCCGTCCTCCCTCCCCTGACCAGCTAGGAGCCGGGTCAGTGACTTAGCCATGGTCCGGCTCTCAGGAGCCACATGAGGGCTGTTTACAGAGGGAGAGAAGGCTCTGAGTAAGCTGGCTGCTTTTCAGGGAGAGCAGAACTCTTTACTAGGGTTTCCTTTCAGTGAAAACGAAAATTGACTTGGAAAGGAACCGGAGGAAACACTGCTGGTGGAGTGTTTGCTCATCTGCGCCTGCTTGTCACCCCTGACCGTCTATTTTGATTTTAGCCATGGAGCACGACTCCAACCCCTGCCCAGAGGTAAGTAACCAGGACGCAGCCACAGGTCACATTGTTCTGGTTCCCAGTGTGGGGACACTTCCCGGACAAGAACAGGCTCTTTTACTGCTGCTCCGTTTCTTTTCCCTGGACCCCTGCACCCTTCAGAGCTGGCTGGTGTGAAAGTGGTTTGGGGCCCTTCACCGCTACCTGTCAAAGCTGGCACCTCATCCTAAACAGCGCACTCTCCCCAGTACCGACAGTTGGATGTGGCCGCTGGTCACTGGGAGGCCTGCCTCTTCCTGGATGTCACAGTGCCCTTTCCGATCCCCCCCTTGGGACTGGCCTGCTCATGTCTTTTTTCTGTAGCTGCTTCCCAAAGGCCTTTCCTCCTAAGCCAAGACCTTAGATCAGTTAAAGCAACAGTAATCACCCACACAACCCCTGCTTTCGAGGAGCTTGGCTTTTCTAGCTTTTCCATTGGGTGTGGCCATGGGTGAGCTTCTGCAACCAGACTGGTGGGTCCCTGGGGGCTGGCGGAGGCGACACCGTGTTTGTTGGGCCACATTTGCCAAGTGAGCCCTCAGAGCTGGCAGAGGTGACCCTGTGTTTGCTGGGCTGGGCAGCCCTCACTGCCTCCCAGGTCAGTCCTGGGCTGAGCCTTCTGGGCCCTGTTCAGTCTGTGGGTGCAGAGTCCGCATTCGACATGCTTCTCCGAATGCTTTCCGTCCCGTGGGCTCTCTGCCGGGCAGCGGTGTTGTAGTCCAGCTCTCCAGAACGGGGGGCAAGCTGTTGCGCCCTTGGCACTGGAATCTCCCGGAAGGACCCACAAGGTCCCCCGCCATCTGTGCTCACCTGGGTGCAGGGGAGGAATTGTGGGCAACAGAAGAGGAGAGAGGTGCTAGGGGCCCCTGCGAATCTTTGCTCTTCTTTGTCTTCTTGGGGACTGGCCTACATCCCAACTGCCCACCCACTTGCTGTTCTGCACCTGTAAGTCCCCTGGGGTGAGGGGCACAGCATACAGGCCCCCTCTGCTGCCTGTGTGCTTGGCGTGTGAGCTGGCATTTATATTCTCAGACTGCAGATGTTCTTGGGACTCCAGGCTCAGGTGGCCGTGCAGCCAGGTGCTCGCAGCGCCCTGGGGGACAGCCTTCGCTTCCCGGGGCCCTGCAGGCATCTTGCATGTCTGCAAGCAGAGGCTCAGATGTGTTCACAGGCATCGGGTCTTAAGGACCCTGCCCCACGGGCAGTGGAAGGCAGGCTGCTCTAGGGGGTTTTCTGTAGGTGGGCTCAGGGGACCTCAGCCTTCCCCACAGACACTTCTTTCTGGGCATCTCAGGGCCACGGACTTCTTCCTCACGTCCACTCTGTTCTGGCTGCCCTGACCAAGCCCCCAAGCTGTGTGTCGGGATGCCAGTGATGGCCCGATGTTGCCTCGTTCTGGCCCCGTCCCCCCTCCACTCTCTCCCCGCTGCCCCACGTCTCACCCCCTGACCCTCTGTGCCTCTGCTCCAGGGTGCCTTCTGTCTGGGCTCCACCCTGCACTCCTGGGGGCCGCAGCTCATGGAGGAGAACTTGCAGTCGTCTGTGGTAAGCACCTCACAGGCTTCCTGGGTGATGGGCATCTGGGCAGGGCCGACGGGTCCATGTCCTACTGCACCCCTCCCCCTGCCCGTCCTTCTCCCCTGGCTGAGTGGGTAGGGGCTCCGCAGTGGCCGTGCTGACCTGCGCTCCACCTGACCTCTCGCCCAGCTCTTCGGGGTTGTGATAGGCATTGCCCTGGTCCTCATCGGTGGCAGCATCCTCCTCGTGGTCAGGAGAGTGAAACAGTCCCGTGAGTATCTCAGATCGGTTCCGGCTCTGGGAGTGGGGCAGAGGGCTTGGGGAGCAGTGTGTCTGCGATGGTGTTTGAGCTCCTGGGAGGAGCCCTGAAGCCTGTGATGGTTTTTGTTGGAAACCGATGTCCCGGCTCAGGCTGGGGTGCCAGGCGAGGAAGCCGAGCTGCTCGGAGCTGTGTCCTGTGCTCGCAGCCTGAGCCCGGTGCTAGCGATGACAGGAGGCTGTCCTCTCGTCTGAGCAAGCGTCTGTTCAGTCTGCTGAGGGCCCGCACTGTGTGCAGTGCTCGGGGAGGGCCTTCGCGGCCTAGGCGCCTCAGGCATCCTCGCTCCCTTCCAGGACAGCTGCAGCCTGCCACGCCGCAGTACAGGTTCCGCAAGAGGGACAAGGTGATGTTCTACGGCCGGAAGATCATGAGAAAGGTAAACGAAGGGCTGTGGGTCACAGCGCAGGGTGGTGGGGGCCGCCTGCTTGTCCCCACGGCCCACAGAGGGCAGGGCTTGAGGGGTGCACCGCCTCCCCGAGTTTTACCAGTACATGGTGACCCAGAAACTCTGCCTCCTGCCCCAGAGACTTCAGAGCGAAGCTGGCCCTGGAGGGGAGGGGCTGGTGGCTCACTGCAGGCTCTCAAGGGCCCCTGCCCCAGATACGAAGCTAGGGAGGCCTGTGGAGCAGATGCTGAGGAGGGGTCCTGACGAAGTGGGCATGTGCTGGGCAGAGGGCACTGTCTGGAAGCGCTGGGGCTGCTTCAGAGAGTAGGGACCGACAGGAGGCTGCTCCTCCCTCAGCGCCTGCTTTAATGAGGAAAGAGGACCGAGGAACATCCCGAGACCAGTGTGTGCAGAGTGGCCTTTGTCCCCTAGGGTCCCATTTCTGGCAGGCACTGAGATTGGGGGTCTCCACCAGGATTGGGAGGCCGAACTGTGGGGGAGCTGGCCCCTGAGGTTTAGGGGCTGAGCTGTGGGGAAGTGTGGGTCCACGTGGCTGTCTTCACCTCCACGTCTCATGTGCTTGGAGCTGCTAAATGCAGAGCCCAGTCTGTGAAGAGGCCCTGATGGCCCCCGGCCAGGGT
>NW_004444253.1:615343-616592 GCF_000243295.1 Trichechus manatus latirostris
TGCCCCCAGCCTTCAGCTCTGGGCAGTCGGGTTGGCGTGGACTGTGAAGAAGGGCCGAAGGATGTTCTGGACAAGGACAGGTTGTGCAGACCCCCACTAGGGGGGCGCAGCACCTGGGGGAATGAGGTGGTGGATGGCGGTGGGCGTTGGGGCTACAGAAGGGGCTGCATGACGAGGACATGAGAGTTTAGGGGGCAGCGAGGGAGCCTTCCGGGTAGAAGGAGCCGTAGGCTGAGACGCAGAGCTCTGAACGGCATGGCTGACTGGGGACAGCGGGGTCTTTGCCGGGCCTGGGTTTGGTGGGTGCCATCAGCATCAAGCAGCAGAGAGACACGGCTCGGGCTGGTGGCCAGGTGACTCTGGGGCAGCTGGGCTGGGAGGGTGGCGGCACCAGGCAGTCCTGACCCTGCACCTGAGAACTGGGTCCAGTGATTCTCTTGGTGTCCCCTCTGCTCTGTAGGTGACCACCCTCCCCCACACGCTTGTGGGGAGCAGTGCTGCACCCCGGCAGCGGGTGAGGAAGAGGACCAAGGTGCTGTCTCTGGCCAAAAGGTACTGGGCCTTACCCTCCAGACCCACATCTGGCCCAGCTGCCCCACCCCCACCCCCACCCCCTGCAGGTGCTGTGGGGCTCCAGGAGGGCTGGCTGCTGCCCTCAGTACCTTGCTCTGCCTCGGGGTGGGAGCAGGGCAGAGCTGCGGTAGGGCTCGAGTCTGCCACTGTTTGCTTCAACCCCTTGGGGCTCCTAAAGATGAGCGTTTCTGCTTTGGAGGATCCTGCGTTTCAAGAAGGAGTACCCCACTCTGCAGCCCAAAGAGCCCCCGCCCTCCCTGCTGGAAGCAGATCTCACGGAGTTTGATGTCAAGAACTCTCACCTGCCCTCGGAGGTCTTGTACATGCTAAAGAATGTTAGGTAAGAGGCGCGGGCCCGTGAGGCCGCGGGAGTGAGGACTCACCTCCTCTGGTGGTTCTGCTGGGAGGCTGAGCGTGTGACCCGCTGGGCCGCGGCGCCTCTCTTCCTGAGGGCTGCCCTCCTTCCTGCCTCGCCTGGGAGAGTATCCCATGGTGCTGCTGTCCTTCCAGGGTCCTGGGCCACTTTGAGAAGCCGCTGTTTCTGGAGCTGTGCAAGCACATGGTGTTTGTGCAGCTGCGCGAGGGCGAGTACATGTTCCGGCCGGGGGAGCCGGACAACAGCGTGTATGTGGTGCAGGACGGGCGGCTGGAGGTCTGCGTCCAGGACACGGTAAGG
>NW_004444253.1:619005-627551 GCF_000243295.1 Trichechus manatus latirostris
CAAAGCTGGGGCCTCCTCTCCTCCCCACCCCCAGCAGAGTCATGTTGGTATTGTTGTCACTTTATATGTGTCACTCACAACTGAGCCACATAGTGTACTAGAGTTGAATTTCCTTTTTTGTCAATGTTTTGTTTTCCCAGAACAGTTGCCTCATTTTTTGGTTGCTTATCATAAATTTCTGCCTGACCACTGACAGAAATCTCTCCTAACAGTTGGACACATCAGGTGCTCCATGCTGGTTATATTTTCTTAGAGAAATCCCTCTCAGAGCTCACCCTCCTCTCGTTCCAACCTGCCCTCCCCAGAACTGCCTGCCATCCCCTCTCATCCTGGGCGTCTCCTGCCCACCACCGTCTCCTTTGGTTTCCTCTTTCTTGGTTTACTTGCTTGTTTGGGAAGAGCAACCCTTATATTAGCTTCCTGAGAAAGGATGTAAGGGAGATACATTTTTTTCAAAACCTTAAAAATCTAAAATTATTTTATACTGTTTAACCTAAAATGCTTATACTAGAAAAGGAAAAAATGTCTCAAATCAATGATCTAAGTTTTTGTTTTTTTAAAGTAATACTTCATCGTGTTTTCAGTAAAGGTTTACACAGCAGTTGAGGTTCCCATTCAACAATTTCTACCAGATTATTTAGTGGCATTGGTTACAGTCTTTACAAAGTGTGAACCTTCTTATTATTTCCGTTCTGGGTTGTTCTGTTATGACTAGTCTAGTTCCCCTGCTCCCTTACATTCTCATCTTTGTTTTAAAGTAATTGTTGACCGTTTGGTCTTATATAGGTGATTTTTTTAAAGAAGCACAGTACTTATGGGTGATATTTATTATTTTTTTAGCTAATTTGTTATTTAGCTACACGGTGACCTCGGGTTAGTTTTGTTTCAAAGTTTGAAGAGTATCTCAGTATTTTCAGGGAGTCCTCCAGTCTCAACCAATCCGGTAGGCCTGTTTTTTTTGGAATTTGAGGTTCTGCATCACATTTTTGTCCCGTTCTATCAGGGTCCATCTGTTGTGGCCTGATTAGAACCGTCAGTAGTGGCAGCTGGGCACCGTCTAGTTCTTTTGGTTTCAGGGTAGATGAGGCTGTGGCTCGTGTAGAAAATCTGTCCTATAGACTATTTTCTTTAAACTTCTCTTTGAAGAAACTAGGAAAGGAAGAGCAAATTAAACTCAAAGCAAGCAGAAAGAAAAAAAGTAATAAAAAGCAGAAATCAATGAAATTGAAAATAGAAAAACAATAAGGAAAATAAGTTAAACCATCAAGAAAATGGAAAAGTCTCCAGCTAGACCAGGAAAGAAAAAGAGAAGATGCAAACTACCAATGTCAACAGAACGCAAGAGGCGACATACGTAAAAGACGAATCCGGGAGTATCACAGGCCACTTTATGCCCCAAATCAGCAACTTAGGTGAAGCGTCAAATTCTTTGAAAGACACAAATTACCAAAGCTCACTCAAGAAGAAATAGATTATCTGAATAGCTCTATATCCATTAAAGAAATCAAACTGGGACCAAAATCTTTCCCATAAGGAAAACTTTAGGTCTAAACGGCTTCACTGGAGAATTCTATCCAACATCTAAGGAAGAAATTATGCCATTTTACACAAACTTCCAGAAAATTGAAGAGGAGGGAATACTTACCTATTCAATTTTTTAAAATTTATTTTAATTTTTGTATAATAGACTATTTTTTAGAAAAGTTTTAGGTTTGCAGAAAAATGGTGCAGAAATTTACCCTCCCCCCATCCCACACAGTGTTTTTCCTATTGGCCCAGTTCAGTTTTGAGGCCAGCATTATCTTGATACAAAACCAGACAAAGACATTTCAAGAAAAGAAAATTTCAGACCAATATCTCATGAAGAGAGAGATGTGAAGATCCTCAACAAAATATTAGAAATTAAAATTCAGCACTTCGTAAAAAATCATGATCAAATGGGGTTTATTCCAGGATTAGCTCCACATTAGGAAATCTATCAGTATAATTTACCATATCAACAGACTAAAGAAGAAAAACCATGTGATCATCTCACTAGGTGCAGAAAAGGCAATCGGAAAAATCCAGAATCCTCTCGTGATTAAAAAACAAATCTTAGCAAACTAGGAAAAGAAAAGAACTTCCTTAATAAAGGGCATCTACAAAAAACTTAACAGCTAACGTCGTAGTTATTGATATCTGACAGAATGCATTCTCTTTGAAGATCGAGAACAAGGCCAGCATGTCTGTTCTCACCATTCCAGTTCAGCATCATCTTGAAGGTCCTTGCCCGGGCAATAAAGGAAAAGGAAGAAATTAAAAGCATACAAACTGAAAAGGAAAAATAAGTTGTCTCTATTTGCAAACATGATTATGCAGAAAATCCTATGGTCTCTATAAAAAAGCTACTGGAACTCATGAGTAGTTTAACAAGGTTACGAGGATATAAGGTCAATATACGAAAACCAATTGTATTTCAACATACTAGCAATGAAAAGCTAGAAATTGAAATTTAAAAAACAGTAGCGTTTAAATTAGTACCAAAAATCCCGAAATAATCTAATAAAATACGTGCAGGATCTCTGTCTAAAAACTATGCACCACTGAGAAAAGAAATCAAAGAAGGCCTTAATTAAAAAGGTATACTATTTTCTTGGATTGAAAGACTCGATATGTGAAGATGGCAGTTCTTCCCAAATTATTCGACATAATTCCAATAAAAATCTCAACAGGCTTTTTTCTAGAGATCGACAAGCTGATTATAAAATTATATAGACAAGCAAAGGAACCAGAATCACTAAAAGTGAATGACTCACACTAGCTGATCTCAAGACTTAGTACAAAGCCGTAATCAAGACCATGAGGTGCTGGTGTAACAGTAGACACATCGACCAGCAGAACACAACAAACAGCCCAGAAATAGACTCACATATTTAGAGTCAGCTGGTTTCTGACAGAGGTGCGAAGGCAATTCACCAGGGAAGGATAATCTTCAACAAACCAAGCAGGACAATTGGCCGACCACATGCAGAAGGAATGCGCCTCGACCCGCACCGCACATCTTAACTCAGAATGGATCCTGATCTAAGCGTAGAGCCTAAATGTAACACTTTTAGAAGGACATCTTGAAGAAGAAAGTCTTTGTTACCTTGCACTATGCAAGGATTTCTTAGATATGATTCCAAAAGCACAATGCGTGAAAAAAAAAAGGCTACATTGGACACCCTCAAAATTCAAGACTTTGCTGTGAAAGACACTGTTAAGAGGAAGAAGAGTCTGGCCACGGGCAGGGAGGGAGGATTTACCCAGCACACAGCCGGCAGAGGACCTGTGGGGTCTACAAAGAGCTCTCAAAACTCGGTAACAAGCTCCTCAGTAGAGACAGGAGATCTTAGCAGATACTCCACCCTCCCTACTGAAATCACACCTCACTTAAAAAAACAGGGTTCCGTCTGGCACCACCCAGTCCCCAGGAGAAAAAGGAAACCAGAGCAGATTCCCGGGAACTTGGGGGGCTGCCCTTGGGGGCCCTGCAGGCATGGCCTCCCCCAGGCCCCCCACGTGCTTGTCCTGGCTCCGGCCCATGTGGCTCCTGGGGAGGCGGCTCCGATGGGTAGGGGCAGGCCCTCGTGCTCTGAGGCGTGTTCGGGGAGCCCCGCTGGTGCTGCCATGCCTTCTGAGTGGGGGGGCTGGGGTACAGGTGCCACACTGGGAGGCAGGGCTTGAGGCGCGCCTGGGGCTCCTCCCTAGTGAGCGCAGTCTGACGGACTGCCCGTCTAGAACAACGGGAAGGGGTGGTGTGTGCCTGGAGCAGCACTGTCCCCAGGTGGTGGGGAGGGGGCATGGGAGGGCACTGGGCAGGCCCGCAGGTGACTGACGGGGGTTCCTGTCACAGGGCCACCCTGCCCCGTACAAGACAGTCTCGGCACGCGCGGCTGCCCCTTCCACCATCCTCCGACTGCCGGCTGATGCTCTGCAAGGCGTGTTTGAGAAGTACCCCGAGACCCTCGTGCGGGTGGTGCAGGTGGGTGCACCCGGCCACCTTCACTGGCTTTGGGGTGGTCTGAGGGACGGGCTGGGCTGCGTGCGATTAGCTCTGCCTCACCACTGAGCAGTTCTGTGGATTTTTGATGTCACCTCTGTGCTTGGCAGCGCCTGAGCTGGACCTGGCTGGTGTGGGGGGACGTGGGAGCAGCTCAGGCTGCTTGTTTTTATCTCTCAGTTACATTTGACAATAAAAATTAATATTCATAATCTCAGAGCTGTTCAGATCTCCCACTCCCCCAAAGAAGAGAGTAGTTTTTATTAAGCTTTTTATTTTGGGAGGAGCCCTGGTGGCGCAGTGGTTAAGGCACTCGACTGCTAACTGAAGGGTCCGTGGCTCGAACCCACCAGCGGCTCTGCAGGAGAAAGATGTGGCGGTCTGTTTCTGTAGAGACTTACAGCTTTGGAAACCCTATGGGGTCGCTATGAGTTGCAACTGACTTGATGGCAGTGGGTGGGGTGTTTATTTTGGGGTGGTTTTAGACAGAACACTTGGGTAAAAGTACCGAGTGCCCGTGTGCCCCGCCCCCAGTGTCAGCGCCGGCTGGCCGCGGTGAGGTGGTCGCACTCAGGGTCCATGCCCCAAGGGTCCACCGCACTGTGTCTGCGGTACGGAGCCCAGCCCAGCGCCTGCACAGGGCCTGCTGGCCGGGTGACCGCAGCCTCTCCTGCAGATCATCATGGTGCGGCTGCAGCGAGTGACTTTCATGGCTCTGCACAACCACCTGGGCCTGACCACAGAGCTGTTCAACCCCGTAAGTGCCCACGGCCCTCCTCACCATCCTTCCTGGGCTCGCGGGCTGAGCTTGCTGCTGTGCCCGAAGCAGACACCGTGGGGATGTCGGGGTGCTTCTCCTCCTGTAGTTGAGTTCTGGGGAAGGCCCAGCTCCTGCTTAGATGTCACAGCTTGTCCCTCCTGGTGTGTCACCTGCATGGTGTGGGGGTGGCGTTGTCGTGGTTTGGCCCCTGACACCTATCCACGCCAAAAGAGCCGTTGTCAGAGCGTCCCCTGAAATGCTGACCACCCCACCTCCCGCCCCAGCTCCTGCTTTCCGCACATGAGTGGCTGCCAAGTCTGGGCTGGCTTCTCCTTCCGTGCCTCCCCTCCCACCCTCCTCCCAGCATCTGGTGCCCCTGTCTTGCCCTTGATTCTCCCTCTCGGTCTACCTGGGCAGGATCGAGCTGGCACCGACCCCACGGATCACCTGTGATACTGTGGTTTGTGTGGGAGGGGCATAGGCTGCGGGTGGGGGTCCAAGCCAGACCCCCCCCGAGTCAAGCCTGGCCCTCAGCTTCCCAGCCAGTGACCATGAGTCCTGCCAGTGGAGCTGTCCCCCCCTCCCCACCAGTGCCTGCCCGGAGCAGGCCCAGCAAACAGGCTTTGTGCGGCCTGCACACACAGCCCTCAGCGTGCCCTCTGACCAGGCTGGCCAGCGCTGAACTCAGTGGGGCGCAGGCATTGAGATGAAAGCCTGTTGGGCTGTGTCACCGGGGGTTCCCCTCAATGGCTGGTCTGCCTTGGCCTTGTCCGCACGATGGGCAGTGTAGCATCCACCTCCTGGTGGACTTCCGTGTGCCTTACACTGTGGCCACCGTGGAGCCTGGCCTGTTGATGCTCCTCTCACGTCCCAGGAGAGCCAGGCCATCCCCCTCGTGTCTGTGGCCAGCGTGGCAAAGAGGCAGATGTCCGGGGGCCTGGACGAGCGGCCCGAGAAGCCTCTGCGGCCCCAGGAGGCCTCTGACCCAGGTACTGCCCCAGGGCCCTGGGGGCTGGGCGACCTCCAGCCCTGTGACCTCTGCCCCTGTGGCCTCAGCCCCGGGTGACCTTAGCTGGTCCCTGCAGGCTGGGTGATCAGGAAGCTTTGAGACATCAGTGAAAGGGGCCCAAGGGCCCGCATGGGATGATGGGAGGCACAGCTCTGAGGGGCCTCGAGTTCTGCAGAATGTGCTTTAGGATCTGTGGCCTGGAGCGTTCTCCCTTGAGCTGGTCAGCTGGGGACTGCAGTGGGGCTGTGCTCCAGCGGACTACCACTCGGGTAGGTCCTGGCCCAGAGCAGGCTGGGCAGTACGCTGCTCCCGTAGGAGCCAAGAGCCCGCAAGGACACGAGGTGTGGCCAGGGCCTTCTAGAAGGTTCCTTTCACCCGCAGCCTTGGTTCATCCAGGGGTGCTCCGAGGCCCTCAGCTCCAGTATAGAGCGCTGAGGAAGGGAGACAGTTCTAGCAGCCCGGCTCAGGCACGGGACCACAGGGGTAGATGGGGCCGTGGGGTGGGCAGGGCCACGGGGGTGGATGGGATGGTGGGGCAGGGCCACAGCGTGGATAGGCCGTGGGGTGGGGCCACAGGAGTAGATGGGGCTGTGGGGTGGGGCCACAGGAGCGGACGGGGTGTGGGGTGGCCAGGACTGTGGGATGGGCAGAGCGTAGAGTGGACCTCGTCTGGGGACAGCGGTGTCCGTGGAGCACCATGGGCCAGACAGGTGCCAATAGGATGGCCCTGTGGACTGGAGCCGCTGGCTGGTGTGTGGGCCCCCTCTCTCTGTACCCCCAGGAGCTGCGTTGGCACCCGGGACACCCCGCTCACCCCATGCCCCACCCCCCAACAGATGGCTCCGGGCCCCTGCTGCGGAGGAGCCTGTCTGTCCCACTGCCGTCTGCCTACGAGGGGCTTGAGGTCCCGGTCCCAGACAAGCTCCGGAAGGCCCAGGCTAGTGGCCCTGGCCCTGCGGCCCCACCAGGTACAGACCCCCTCCATCTGCTCTGTCTGTGAGGCATCTCCTTATGCCCCAGCAGGCTGTGGAAGCCACCCCCACGTTGTGCATTGTGTGGAGGGACAGGAGCCCAAGGCCCGGAGGGAGGGGCCTGCACATGTGTCTGGACCCCTCCCTCCTCCAGGGTCTGGGTGCCTGAGCCCCCCGACCGCCTCCGAGGCACTGGCCATGGTCCTGGCACTGTTGCTGCAGCGAGCCCCCTCGTCCAGCGTCTGGATCCCCACTTGCTGGGCCAGGCTGCCAGCAAGCTCGCCGCTAGATCCCACCAGGACCTGGACCCTGTCCCTCAGCCGCTGCCTGCCCTTCCTTCCTGCCCTTCTTTTCTTCAGAGCAGAGCTTGGCCATGATCGTCCCTAGCAGCCCCCACTGCCCCTGCCTCCTTCCTCAAACCAGTGTCCAGGTGCTGCCAGCCAGCCAGCCTGCTGCCCCCAGGCTCGCTGGCCGCTCACTTTCCCACACGGCTGGTCTGTTCCCTAGAAAGCTGTCTTTGTTCTCGTTCTTCTGGGATGACTGGTGAGTTAACCACTGCCTTGTTGGTTTGAGAGCTGTCTGGGGCTCTCTGAGAACCGCGTCTTCATGTCCTTCGCCCATTTCCCACGCACTCTGGACAGAGCTCGAGCGCCAGTTCACTTTGAGGCAGATTCCTTCTTCCAGGTTCCACCCATCTCAGAATGTGGCGTGGACCACCACTGAAGAGAAATCCTTGGTCTGATTTATTGAAAACCAGCATTTGTCCCTCAGGATTGGTGTTTGGGGTCTCCCTCAGTTCCCCCCTTACTCCCAGGGCCTAAGTGTCTTCTCCTGGAGCCTTTCTCTTTGCTCTTTAGTTCACCTTTCACAGTCATTCATCTTTCCTCACTCTTGCACATGGTGCGAGGTCAGGAGTCCAGCTTTTTCTTACTCTGTTGTGAGTCATTTCCTTAGCTAAACTAGCCCCCGCTGTGGAGGATGGTTCTGCTTGGCCCACACCCGTATCGTTTAATATGGGGACCCCAAGCCACCTGGGCCTGTTTACATTGACGGTTTAATTAATTAAAATTAAATGAGGTGGAGGATCTGCTCCCCATCACCCCAGCCCACAAGGTGGTGGCCACCACTGGACGCACAAGTCGCGGGTGCCTCCCTCCCGCCTGGTCACCCACCTGGAATTGATGGTTTTCACGGCGTGTGGTCAGGGTCGTTTTCTCTCCATGGCTGCTCAGTTGGCCCACTATACCTACAAAATGTGTGTTTAGTGAATTTTCTCAAATGAAAGAAGCTTGGATGATATATGACTGAAAATATTAGCAATTCACGTGTATAAAATTTGAATATAATTGATCTAATTAATAAAAATTAAGATATTTTGAGTGTACAGTATCTGTATAGACAAAATACTTACTGGTTAAGTGCTTGAACATTGCAAGATTTTATCAATATAGTAAGGATGCAGCTGCATAGATATAAGCATTGTTCTAGAAACAGTCTTTAAAATATTTTTAGAGCTTGATCTTAGTATACCTGGTACTAAGACCCTGTTGTACTTCTGCCTTGAGAAGGGCTATGTTAGGGCAGGTGGCTCTGAAACGGTGTCAACAATAGGACCTTCTTTCTGCCCTTCTCTGCCTGGATATGAGCTGCAAGCTGATGGCTGGCATCTTAGTCATCTAGTGCTGCTGTAACAGAAATACCACAAGTGGATGGCTTTAACAAACTGAAAATTTTTTTCTCATAGTTTAGGAGGCTAGAAGTCTGAATTCAGGGTGCCAGCTGTAG
>NW_004444253.1:628496-629918 GCF_000243295.1 Trichechus manatus latirostris
CCAGCTGCTACTTTTACAGCTCATGCACCTCATCTGTGCAGCCTTCACATGGGCCGGAGTGGCCTGGGCATCCGAGTTCTACCTTCAGAGGGGAAACGTGGGGCAGAGGAGGCAGCTGGTACACAGGTGGTGGTCGGGGGGCCTGGGCCAACGCTGGGGAGCCGACTCCAAAGCTCGCACCTTCCTCCGAATTCAGGCCCCTGGTCTGGACGTGCCGGCACACAGAAGCTGACTGGCCACGGTGAGGTGCGGTGGCAGCAGCGTGCCCTCAGCGACTCCGTGTGTCTGTCAGACCATCTGGCAGCTCTCGGCGCCTCGAGTGGGTGCAGGTGTCCTGAGCGTCCCCTCCCCTCCTAGGCAGCGCAGTGGGGGCCTACTTGGACCTGCAGGCGGCCTGTGACCGTGCCCGGGCATTCTCACAAGCGGATGAGCACGTTGGGAGCTCTGTGGCCGGCAAGGTGGATCCTGCTGCCCCCTCCTCAAGTGCGGGAGGCCACTGTCTACAGGGGGTCCTCGGCCAGCCCTCCCTGGGACCATGACCTCCCGATCTTTCTTTCTGATGCCGGTGTCTTGTTCTTCTCAAGTCCAAGAAAAGTGTGATGGTGTCTGAGACCCCATCTGCGGTCTTCCACTACTCAGAGAGCCACTCAGATGAGGCTGTGGCCAGCAGGAAGATGGACACCATCTTCAGAGCTGCCAAGAAGGACCTGCTTACGCTGATGAAGCTGGATGTGAGTGGGGCATGGGGGCAGGGCAGGTGGGGGGCAAGTAGGTCAGAGTGGTGGGAGAGTCGGGGGCTGGGCAGGGGCGGGGCGTCTTCTCATTTCATTTGCTTTCCTGTCTCCTGGATTCCCTCTGTGCAGTGCTGGTATGGCCTCTGCCCACGTTCGGGCTGTCTTTTCCTTGGTGACCCCGGGACTGTGTTTTCTGGGCAGGAGGCCCCATGCTAGGCCTTGCCCCTTGGCCTTCTCAGGGCATGGTGGGCAGAGGCGCCTAATCAAAGTGCAGTGAGACTTACCCGTCTTCCTTCATGGCAAGTGCTTCTTGCATGGGAACAAGAATGTTCTCGCCAGGTCTGGGCCGCGTCTGTGCTCTCTGTCACGCCCACTGCTCTCCGCCAGCTCCATGTGGCTGGCGACCTCGCGGCTCCCTGCCTCTGCAGCCCGGCCGTCACCTGTGTGCCTCCACTTGCGCGTGTTCCTGTTGCCCTCGGCTTGCTGTTTGCTGATGTTGCGCTTCTGTTTCTTCAGGATCCCTCCCTGTTGGACGGCCGGGTGACGCTTCTCCACGTACCAGCAGGCACTGTAGTGTCGAGACAGGGGGACCAGGTGAGCCTGTGGCTGGGGACAGGTGAAAAATCACTTCGTTTTTCATAAGTGAACCTGAGACCCCAGCTCTGCTGGCCACAGCCTCAGCTCCCAG
>NW_004444253.1:631151-632552 GCF_000243295.1 Trichechus manatus latirostris
ACCCGTCACAGGGCAGGCTGCAGCCCAGGGCCAGACAAAAAGTATCGAACCATCAAGTTGTTTACGGCTTACCCTGGAACTGTCAGTCAGCCTGGACAAAAATAACAGATCCTCTGGGGTAGAAAACCTGCGCAGAGGTAACTCCTCAGGGCTGTGGGGAAAATCTCTCAAACTGTTTTCCCAAAGAACCAGGGCAAAAGGCCACATACAGGAACTCATTTCACCACATGCGGCCTGGCTGCAGGTGCTGGACAGTGGCCAAGGAGAAGGGCCCAGGACAGGAATGGCATGAAGCCCTGTGTCACTGCCTGTCCATCTATCCCCAGCCTCCCCCTTTCCCCGCTCTGCTGGGCTCTGCAAGCTGCTGGCTGCCCCCTGACGGTACGGGTGCTCAGGAGGCTCCGGTGCGAGGTCGGGGCAGGGCCAGGCCCACTCCTGCCTCTCCCCTCGGCAGTGTCACCGTCCTCCCAGTCTACGGCGCAGCTTTCCCTGTGATCCCAGTTCGCACGGCTGCCTTTGCGCCTTCCGTGGCCCTGGCTCAGGGGTCTGGTTACACCACCACTCCCTTGGTCCCTCCAGCCGTGGGAGCTTCCTAAGAACCTTTTATTCAAGACAATGACCAAAACTCGTAAGAAGGGTGGGGGTAGCCTGGGCTACTCCCGTCTGGCAGCTGGGATACAGTCAAGATCCGGAACATTCCATTACCTCAAGGATCCCTTGTGTGCTCTCCTGCAGCCAAGCCCCTTCCCTCCTTAACCGCGGCCACCACCAGTTTGTTCTCCGTCTCTGCTGTTGGCGTTTGAAGACTGTTATGTGAACAGAATCACTCAGCGTGTGACTTTCTGGGATTGGCTTTCTCTACTCAGCGAAGTTCTTTGGAGACAATCCAGTTTTTAAAGGGCCAAAATCTTTGAATATTTTAAATATTCAAATTTTTGTAAACATTTCACCGAAGAAGTTATAGAATGGCTGTAATCAAAAAGAGTGTCAGTAATGAGTGTCGGTGATGATGTGGAGAAACTAGAACCCTCGCGTGTTGCTGGTGGGAATGTAAAACGGTGAAGCTGCTATGGAAACCGTTTTAGTTTCTTAAAAAGTTAAACATAAAGTTACCAGACAACTCAGCAATTCTCCTAGGGATCTAACCGAGAGAAATGAAAACATGTCCACACAAAGACATACATATGAGTATTTATAGCAGGATTCTTCACAACTCTGGAAAGAATCCAAGTGTCCACCAACAACGAGTGGATAAACAGATGCAGTGTGGCCACATGTTGGAGTACTGCTCAGCCACACAGAGGGAAGAGCCGTGATGCCTGCTGCAGGCTGGGTGATCCTCAGTGAAGGAGCCAGATGGAGGTTCCTCGGTGAAGGGCTGCCCGGCATGTGAGCCCACAG
>NW_004444253.1:633526-635273 GCF_000243295.1 Trichechus manatus latirostris
GTGGGACTTGAGTGGGAGACGAGGGGGACTGGAGCTGCTGGGGGGCCGACGCCGCCGGGGTTTGGACAGTCGCAGCCCGTGTCTGCGAGAAAATTCCTGGGGGTGGATTCCTGAGCGGCCGGTATACCTGGGCTCTCTGGGGCTGGGGGTGCGCCACCGACCAAAGCCCTGCCCTTCCCTGACTCGCTGGGGGATTGTCAGCGAGGGGCCAGTGCTCTGTGAGCAGGAAGCAGGGTGAGGGCAAGGGGGTGTCATGTGATGAGTCTAGGCGTGGAGGCAGAGCCAGCTGCCCTGCTGGAATGATGCAGCAGGTGCCGAGAGGGGCAGGTGATGGGGAGCAGGTGGCCAAGAGGGGACAAGTGATGTGGGGCAGCAGGTGGTCGTGGGGGAGCAGGTGGTTGTGGGGGAGCAGGAAATGGGGAGCAGGTGATGTGGGCCACGGCAGGGGCACATCCTGAGGACGTGTGCTGGGCATGTGGAAGGGCAGCGGGGCGGGTGGGTGTGTAGGGGTAGGGTGGGGGTGAGGGTCTTCCCACGTCGGTATTGCTCGGCGGGCCACGTAAGCCTTTCCTAAGGGACAGAGATGGTGCCATTGCCGCACGTGGAGCCGCAGAGGGTGCTGGGCGAGAGATGTGTGTTTGCCGTTTGGTCCGGCCCTGGCTTGTCCACGGCAGCGGACTCGGCTTTGCCTGCTCTCCCCAGTGTCAGCCAAACCGCATGACTGCGGCGGTTCAGGAATCAGGCTGCAGATGGCCAGGCTAGTCACATGGATGGACCACGAAGGGTGCAAACAGGCTGACGAGGGGCGGCAGCGGCCTCCTCTGGGCCCTCAGCTGCTGCCGCGGAGCTAATGCCTCTTTGTCTTCCCAGGACGTCAGCATCCTCTTCGTGGTCTCAGGGCTGCTGCACGTGTACCAGCGTGAGATCGACAGCAAGGAGGACACCTGCTTGTTCCTCACGCACCCTGGGGAGATGGTGGGCCAGCTGGCTGTGCTCACAGGCGAGCCCCTCATCTTCACCATCAAGGCCAACAGGGACTGCTGCTTCCTCTCCATTTCCAAGGCACACTTCTATGAGTGAGCCCCTTGCCCCCGGGCCGTGACGGTGTGAGCGAGGGCAGCGCGAGCGTGCGGGGCGTTGTGGCAGTGTGTGTATGTGCAGCGGTGTGTGTGGGTAATTGCGCAGGTTTGTACGTTTGCACATGCATGTTAGCACGCCGATGGTACGCATGTGTGTGCAATTGTGTGTGGTAGCTTGTGTATGGTGATGTGTGCACGTGTGTGCACACATGCATGTGCATATATGTGCATGTTAGTGTGGCCGTGTGCGTGTGTGTCCATGAGCATGTGATGGTGTGAATGTGTATGGCAGCGTGTGTGCACACGTGTTTGTGTATCTGTGTTAGTGTGTACATGCGTGTGTGCGTATGTGTGCATGTTAGTGTGGCAGTGTGCGTGTGTGTCCATGAGCGTGTGATGGTGTGAATGTGTATGGCAGCGTGTGTGCACACGTGTGTATCTGTGTGTTAGTGTGTGTGCGTGTACGGGCAGCAGCATGCATGGTGGGTGGGTTGGGCAGTCAGACAGCGCCATGGCCTTCTTCCCCCCTTGCTCTCTGGCCTGGTGTATTCTTTGGGGTTCACACTTTAGTTCTTTCATGAGGCCCCTACAGACCCCTAGGGTTGCTGGGCAGTGCTAGGGAGTCCTGGCAAGGCGGGCTTCCACAAAACACCCGTGGCTCCTGCTGC
>NW_004444253.1:636057-644737 GCF_000243295.1 Trichechus manatus latirostris
GCCCAGCCGGGAGGCTCAGACTTTGTCACTTGCCGTTCTCAGGGGCTCTGCGGTCGGGAGGATCGCCTGGCACGGGGGCCAGTCCATCCTTGGTGATCCTAGGGAACTGACAGACTAAGGACCATCCCTCGTCCCCCATTCCCTCAGGACCTTTGCAAAGCAGGGGGGAGTCCACTGACACCTGTCCCCTGGGTCCATCTGCTCCGGCAGTGGCCGGCCCAGGGTGCTTTCTATGCTTCTCTCCTTCCTAGGTCACGGGCAGAGGGAGAGGTGTGAGATGACCGGACCCCTCTGCCCTTGGCCCCCTGAGCCCTGGCCCGCCTCCCTGAGCCCTGGCCCTGCTCCCTGAGCCCTGGCCCTGCTCTCTGAGCCCTGGTCCGCCTCCCTGAGCCCTGGTACAGCTCAGTCCCTCTGGGCAGGTGGTAGGCATGACAGTCCCCCAGTGCAGGGGCCTCCTGAGTGGCATCCTCAGTGATCCTGTCCAGTTCCACAGCTCGAAGCACCAAACCTGCGTCTCCCAGTGTCCTCTTTCCGGAGTCTGGGCTCCTCTCGGGAGTGTCTGACGTCCAGGGCAGACCTGTGGCCCCAGGCGTCGTCCTCCTCTCAGTCAGCGGTGATGCCACCAGCCGTGGCCTTGGCCCGGCCCAGAGCCGCCTCCCCCTCTGTCCCTCCCCAAGCCCCATCCAACAGCAGTGTGTCAGCTGACTGCTCCTCCCACCCCTGCCCCTCGGCCTGGCCTTCTGTTCACCCCCAGCAACCGGCAGGCCCGCCTGCCAGCACCTTACACAGGTCTGTGATGGTCCTCCCCACACTGTCCACCAGGCATGATCCCCAGGCGCCTCAGTTGCACCCACTGCCCAAGCCTGCACCCCTCAGTGGTCTCAGGACCGATCCTCCCAGCACTCCGTCCACCCTCTGCCCCCCGCCTTGCTGTAGTTTCCGCCTCTGCACGTGGTGCGCGCGTTTATTGCTCACCTCCTGGGAGAACACGCCTAAGTGGAGGGCCGGGACTGGGGCATCGTGCGGCTCGTGCTGGAGGGCGTTTGTGGGGGGTCAGCTGAGTGGGGAGGGCACGCACGCAGCAGGCAGTGCTGCCCCACCAAGGGGGCATCGGGGAGCAGGTGAAGGTCAGCGTGTGCTCTGTCCTGGGCCCTTGTCCAGTTCCCACGTCCCTCACAAGTAGACGTTGCGGCGCCTGCTTTGTAAATGAGGGCGCTTGGACTCAGAACTGTCGAGAGCGTGTGGCTGTAGGGGCTGCGGTCTCGCCCATCTCGGGCTCAGCGCTCTCGAAGTGAAGAAGGTGGGATTGGCGGGCTGACACGTGTGGGACTTGGAACGACGCCCCTGTTTGCCTTGGCAGGATCATGCGGAAGCAGCCGACCGTCGTCTTGGGCGTGGCACACACCGTTGCAAAGCGCATGTCCTCCTTCGTGAGGCAGATCGATTTCGCACTGGACTGGATGGAGGTGGAGGCCGGGCGTGCAATCTACAGGTGAGGCCCACAGGTGTGCAGTGTACAGGTGAGGCCCAGGCTGAGCACGCGTTCTGCAAGTAAGGCCTGCCTCAAGCCTGGGCTGGGACACTTGGGGACTGTCTTCTGGGTTTGGATTCATCCTTGTCTGATCTCATTGCCCGGAAACTGTCAAGAACTTGAGCTTTGTTTCCATCACCTTGACCTGGCCAGGCTCTGTGCCAGCTGCTCTGTGCTCTTCATCCCCTAGCCACACTGGGAGGTGAGTGCGGAAGGCCTAAGACCCCACAGAGCCAGAAGTTGTACTCTGGAACGCTGTCTTCGTTTCTCAGTGTTCTGCTGTAAGAGAAATACCACAGGGGGTGGCTTTAGAAAACAGAAAGTTATTTTCTTACAGGAGACTGAAAGTTTGAATTCAGGGCAGCAGCTCTAGGGGAAAGCTTTCTCTGTAGGTCAGCTCTGGGGGAAGGTTCTTGTCTCTGTTCAGCTTCTGTTCCTCAGTGATCTTCCTGTGGCCTGGCATTTGTCTTCCCCCGTCTGTGCTTGCTTGCTTTTGTTCCTAATCTGCTCTTTTTACATCTCAGCAATGATTCTCTTAAAACATACTCTGCACTGATACGGCCTCATCAACATAACAAGGAAAACCCTGTTCCCAAATGGGGTTACATCCACATGTATGTTGTTAGGTCCCCCCTAGCTCATTCCTGGGGCCTTTGCACCTACTGTTGTGGCTCCAGGGATGCTCTTCTCCAGAGCACCCCTCCTCCCCCGGCACCCTCACACTTCCTCAGGGATGTGGCATGTACTGGTAAATTCACTGCTGAGTGAACATGAGCAATGATGTCCCTGTCTCTGTGGATGTGACACCATGTCCTCACCTGTAGAAAACCTGGGAGTCAACCGGCCGTTTTCTCTCTCTCATGCTCTTACCCAGGCCAAAATAAGCAAACTAATCACCTCTCTGCCAAGAGATAATCAGGGAACTGGCTCCCTTTCTAAAAGCCTTGCAGAATATCCAGAGGAAGGTTTAAAAGGTATTACAGAGAATTTTGGGAAGATGGTGGCATGAGCAGGTTTTGACCCTCCTCACACCTACACCAAGAAATCTGTGCTTGGCCCTGAGAGATTCTGAATTGGTGGGCAGAGGACAGCAGCTAAAACCTGCAGGTAGACACAAGTCAACGACAAGTGTCATACGGTAGGAACACCACTTCTCCCACAGTTTCTGTCATTCACCCTTTTGGTGCTGTGGACTGTTGGCCCCTGTTGGCACACTGCCTGCCGGTGCACAGCGAAAGGCCCCCAGCTCAGGCTCTGAAACCAACAAGACAGATCTCCCTGGAAATCAGTTTGGGATATGCCTGCCTCTCCCCCTTCTGAAGTGGCAGTGGAAAGCCTGCCATAGACCCAGGCAACCCATTCACGGCTCACCTGAGCTCACAGGATCTCTGGCTCAGAGATAAGTGGGCCCTCACAGAGCAAGGAAGGGACCTGTGAATGGAGGGCTACACTCAGCCCTGCTGGTGGTTCATTTGTTGTGGGCTGTCTGACTGAAAGCATGGTCAGAGAAAAACAGCTTATGCAGAGCAGAGCGGGGAGTGAAAGAAAGAAGATTGGGCTCTGTGGTGGGTAGACTGATTAGTGCATGTTCTCTGTTCTATTTTCCTGCACTCCTTTGTGGACAAATTAAGTAGTGTATGTTCTGTGTTCTGTTTGGGAGATACTGAAAGAGAGAAACCACGGTCTGGACTCTTCAAATCCTAGTTGAAACAGAGAGGGAGAGGGAGAAGGAGCTGTTACAGAGAGAGAGAGGGAGTGCTAATCAAGATCTGAAGGCTCTGCCCACCTTTGAGTTTCTTGAAGAAAGTAGTGCTGTCAAAAACACCAAATACCGGGGAGAACTGAGAAAGCTAACACCCTATAAAATTCTAATGTCCTGACTTAAACAAAAAATCACAAGACACACACACAAATGGAAACAGTGGAACATCTAAATAAACTAGGTGAAGAGATAGGAATCGTATTTATGGAAACCTGAATAATGAACTGAATGGAAACATACAATAAAAGCTATTACATTCGTTAAACAAGAACACAATTCTTTGAAAAAAGGGAGAGAAAGAGCCTTGGGTTTGGGAGTTGGGGCCCAGTCTGGGAGTCAGACAGGGAGCGGAGGGTGAGGGTGGCCAGCTGGGGTGGCCAGCAGGGGACGGAGCTCTGGGCATAGGGCCCAGCATGCACTTTTAGCAGCGGCTGCACCTGCACTCCAGAAGATACGCTATTGAGAAGAGTCCAGCTCGCCTCTGAGTGTGGCCTCAGCAGAAAGAAGGGAAACATCACAAACTTCACAGGTGTTTGGAAGTATAGTGGGTGGTAAATGGTGTATTTGGCTCCTTTTGACCTCAGATGGCAAAGTTTCTATGAGACATCTTGAGCTAATGGGACCATCCCAGTTGATCTTGTCATTGGCACCTCAGGCCCTGCGTCTGGTTTCCATGCTGGCTCCTTCCTTGGTCTCACAGCCCATGTGGGGCGTGTGGCAGAGGGCGGGTGTCACCTCCATGGGACCACCCACGGCCGGGCTGAGGGAAGAGCTAAATTGAAATACAGATGTGATGGGGTCAGGAGGGCCAGAGATACTCAGGCTCAGGGTTGGGGTCCTGGGGCCCAGTGCTTCCCTCTGCCCTTCAGTGGCCCATCTGCCCCCCAGGCAAGCAGATAAGTCGGACTGCACCTACATCGTCCTCAGCGGCAGGTTGCGCTCAGTTATCCAGAAGGAGGATGGGAAGAAACGCCTGGCATGCGAGTATGGCCGTGGAGATCTCATTGGTGTGGTAAGGCTCTTGGGGCCCCTCCCCTGTGGGACCTGGGCAGAGCCCCCTCAATGCCCACGCTGGAGTCACTTGGGTATGGGGAGGGGCCATCCTTGGGGAAGGTGACCCCTCTAGGTTGCAGCTCTGTTCTGACCTCTGAGGCTCAATATCTGCACCCCCAGAGCCAGTTAGGGGCATGCTCAGGGCTCTGAGGTCCTAATTTTTTGAATGGCTGGCTTGCTCCCAGACTGGGCAAAGCAGTGGTGGCTAGAAGAGTGGATGAGTCACCTCCAGAGATCTCCAGGGGTGCGGCTGGCCAGGCAGCAGGAGGGGGGCAGGTTCCAGGGCTGGTGGCTCTTGTTGCTGTACTTGTGTCCCCAAGCAAAGGTGGACACCACCCCTAGCATGTGAGCAGTCACTGTCTGTGTCACCAAGTGAGGGTGGACATCCAGGCATCTTGCAACCCCTTTGCCCTGCTCCCAGTGGAGGAGGCGCCTCCCCCAAGTGGTGTGGCACTTCCTCCTGTGCTCCCCACAGCCCACCCCAGTGCTGACCAGGCCTCCCCTGGAAGGCTCATTAGGGAGGCCATTGCTTACAGAGACCTGGGCGCCTGCACTCAGCTCGTGAGAAAGGGAGTAGGAAGTGCCCGCATGCTCTCATGAGGATTGTAGTCCTTCCCTGGGAAGAACTGAGAAAGCTAACACCCTGTAAAATTCTAGAGCCCACCACACCAGAGGCCATCCCTTGCACCCTCCTTGTCCCCCTTCTGAGTGGCCAGGTGCCTGGGACAGGGTGGGCCCCATCGTGCGCACGGCCTGCTGGGAGGAGTGCAGAGCCTGCTGGCTTCCGGCAAGTTCCAGGGCCCTGATGGGCAGCCTGTCCCTGTGCTGTTCCTGCCTTGGCTCTCGTTCCTGCCAGCCACCACCTCTGGCCAGGGCTCCGCTGTCCCTTGGACTAGGTTCTGAGCAGCCAAGCTGTCCGACTTCTCTGCCAGGTGGAGACGCTGACTCAACAGGCCAGGGCCACCACGGTACATGCTGTGCGGGACTCAGAGCTGGCCAAGCTGCCCGTGGGAGCCCTGATGTCCATCAAGCGCAAGTACCCCCAGGTGAGGGTGTAGCCCTAGCTGGTCACAGGCAGGACGCTGGCTGGGCACCGTCAGTTCTGAGGTGTGCAGCATGCACGTGCCAGGACAAGGGCGGGCAGACGTGGTCTGGGGGAGCAGCTTGTGGTTTTCAAGGGGTCCGGGGCAAAGACGGAAGAGCTCTGGGGCAGATGGAGTGGGTTGGGGTGGGGTGACTGCCCTCTCTTCCAGGGTCACACCTACTGACCCTGGCAGCCAGGAGTCACCTTTGTGGTGTCACCTGGGCAGCATGGAGAATGCCCCCTTCCCCCATCCACTCCAGGCCAGCACGACCCATGGGCCAGGGCCCCTTTTGAGAGGTGGATCAAGTGACAGTTCTTCAAGTCTGTCACTGCAGGAGCATCACAGGCATCTCCAGGCCTTTCTTGGTCTACAGTGTTTGGGCTGAGGCATCTGTTTTCTCTGCCCAGGTGGTGACTCGGCTGATCCACCTCTTGGGAGAGAAGATCCTGGGCAACCTCCAGCAGGGAACTGGAGCAGGTAAGCTCCCACCCCCAGGTGGGATAACCTCAGCCTCCATGCCTCTGCCATAGGAGCACCACGCCTGCCCCGAGGGAGGAGGCGGGCCACACAGGACAGGGCTGAGGACTCCCACCCTCAGGAAGTGCCTGCACCACCAGAAGTCCCTGTGAGAGCGTGGGGAGGGTTTTGGCGGTGCCGGAAGATTTTTATTCCGTGTGGTCTAGACATGGGCAGCGGAGGAAGGCTCTACTACACATGAAAAGAAGGAACGTAGAGCACCTCTTTTCTGGATTTTCATCTGACTGGAGGATAGAGGAGATGGAGGGTGAAGCAAGCCTGAATCAGGAACTGATGACACAGTTACGCAGTGCTCTGTCAGTCTTGTGTTGGGCACGGAAGATGAAGAGAATATTCTAGAACATTAGGACACTGTCTTTATTTTTCAGTTACCAGTTTATCCTCTTTGAGTTCTAGCTCCCCACCCTGTGTCTGTCAGTTTGTCATACAGTTTGTGTTGCTGTGGTGCTGGAAGCTATGCCACCAGTTTTTTAAATACATGCAGGGTCACACATGGTAGACAGGTTTCATCTGAGCTTCCAGACTAAGACAGACTAGGAAGAAGGACCTAGTGGTCTCCTGAAAAAATTGGCCGGTGAAAACATTATGAATAGCAGTGGAACATTGTCATGGATTGAATTGTGTCCCCCCCAAAATATCTGTCAACTTGGCTGGGTCACGATTCCCAGTATTGTAAAATTGTGTACCATTTTGTAATCTGATGTGATTTCCTTGTGTGTTGTAAATTCAATCACTATGATCTAATAAGATGGATTAGCGGCAGTTATACTGATGATGTATACAAGATCGGATAGTGTCTTAATCCAATCTCTTCAGAGATAGAAAATAGAGAAGCAAACAGAGACACGGGTGAATCTCATACCACCAAGAAAGCAGTGCCAGGAGCAGAGTGCGTCCTTTGGACCTGAGGTTCCTGCGCAGAGAAGCTCCCAGACCAAGGGAAGACTGATGACATGGACCTTCCTCCAGAGCCGACAGAGACAGAAAGCCCTCCCCTGGAGCTGATGCCCTGAATTTGGACTTGTAGCCTACTAGACTGTGATACAATAAATTTCTCTTTGTTGAAGCATCCACCTGTGGTATTTCTGTTACAGCAGCGCTAAATGACTAAGACAAACACTGTCTGATGCAGTGCCAGAATATGGGCTCCCCAGGTTGGAAGGCACTCAAAATAGAACTGGGGAAAAGCTGCCTCCTCAAAGTAGAATCGACCTTAATGACCTGGATGAAATCAAGCTTTCGAGACCTTCATTTCCTGATGTGGCACAACTCAAAATGAGAAGAAACAGCTGCAGACATCCATTAATAATCAGAATGTGGAATGTACGAAGTATGAATATAGGAAAATTAGAAGTTGTCAAAAATGAAATGGAATGCAGAAAGATGGATATCCTAGGCATTAGTGAGCTGAAATGGACTACTATTGGCCATTTTGAATTGGACAGTCGTATGATCTGCTATACCAGGAATGCTAAATTAAAGAGGACTGGCATTGCATTCATTATCAAAATCTGTCCTGAAGTACAATGCTGTCAGTGATAGGATAATATCCATACACCTACAAGAAAGACCAGTTAATACAACTCTTATTCAAATTTATGCACCAACCACTAAGGCCAAAGATAAAGAAATTGAAGATTTTTACCAACTTCTGCAGTCTGAAATTGATGAAACATGCAATCAAGATGCAATGATAATTACTGGTGATTGGAATGCGAAAGTTGGAAACAAAGAAGGACCAGTAGTTGGAAAATATGGCCTTGGTTATAGAAATATTCATTGCATATACCTTTTTTCAACAAAATAAATGGCAACTCTACACGTGAACTTCACCAGATGGAAAACACAGGAATCAAATCGACTACATTTGTAGAAGGAGGTGATGGAGAAGCTCAATATCATCAGTCAGAACAAGGCCAGGGGTCGCTGCAGAACAGACCATGAATTGCTCATATATAGGTTCAAGTTATAAGTGAAGAAAATTAGAGCAAGTCCACAAGAGCCAAAGTATGACCTTAGTATATCCCACCTGAGTTTAGAGACCATCGCAAGAATAGATTTGATGCATCGAACACTAATGACCCAAGGCCAGACAAATTGTAGAATGACATCAAGGACATCATATATGAAGAAAGCAAAAGATCATTAAAAAGATGGGAAAGAAAGAAAAGACCAACATGGATGTCAGAAGAAACTCTGAAACTTGCTCTGAAACATAGAGTAGCTAAAGCAAACTGAAGAAATGATGAAGTGAAAGAACTGAACAGAAGATTTCAAAAGGTGACTGAAGAAGACAAACTATGAGAATGACATATGCAAAGACCTGGAGTTAGAAAACCCAAAGGGAAGAACATGCTCGGCATTTCTCAAGCTGAAGGAACTGAAGAAAAAATTCAAGCCTCAAGTTGCAATATTGTAGGATTGTATGAAGAAAATATTGAACAATGCAGGAAGCATCAAAAGAAAATGGAAAGAATACAGAGTCACTGTACCAGAAAGAATTGGTTGACATTCAGCCATTTCAGGAGGTAGCATATGATCAAGAATCAATGGTACTAAAGGAAGAATTCAATCTGCACTGAAGGCATTGGCCAAAAACAAGGCTTCAGGAATTGACGGAATATCAGTTGAGATGTTTCAACAAACGGATACAGCGCTGGAGGTGCTCACTCATCTCTGCCAAGAAATTTGGAAGACAGCTACCTGGCCAAC
>NW_004444253.1:645154-657128 GCF_000243295.1 Trichechus manatus latirostris
CAGCCTTCAGTATGGATTACACCTCAACATAAAACAAAAATCCTCACAACTGGACCAATAAGCAACACCATGATAAACGGAGAAAATATTGAAGTCGTTAAGGATTTCATTTTACTTGGATCCACAGTCAACACCCATGGAAGCAGCAGTCAAGAAATCAAACGACACATTGCATTGGGCAAATCTGCTGCAAAAGACCTCTTTAAAGTGTTAAAAACCAAAGATGTCACCTTGAAGACTAAGGTGCGCCCGACCCAAGCCGTCGTGTTTTCAGTCGCCTCATATGCATGTGAAAGCGGGACGATGAATAGGAAGCCTGAAGAGGAATCGACACCTTTGAATTGTGGTGTTGGCGAAGAATGTCGAATCTATATACCATGGACTGCCAAAAGAACAAACTAATCTGACTTAGAAGAAGTACAACCAGAATGCTCTTTCGAAGCAAGGATGGTGAGATTATATCTCATATACTTTGGACATGTTATCAGGAGGGATTAGCCCCTGGAGAAGGATATCATGCTTGGTTAAGTAGGGGGTCAGTGAAAAAGAGGAAGATCCTCAACAAGATGGATTTGACACAGTGGCTGCAACAATGGGCTCAAGCATAACGATTGTGAGGATGGTGCAGGACTGGGCAGGGTTTCGTTCTCTTGTACACAGGGTCACTATGAGTTGGAACCTACTTGATGGCACCTAACAATAACAAGATTTTATAAAGCCAACATTACTGTGATACTAAAACCCGACAAAGAACAAAATATTAGCAAATTAAACTCAGCAGTATATAAAAATGATAACACGTTCCAGCCCACTGGGCCTCATACCAGGAGTGCAAGGCTGGCTCAGCATTCAAAAATCAATCAATATAACTCTTCATGAATCTTAATGAATCAAGTAAGAAGAACCATATGATCATAATAATATGTGCAGAAAAGCATTTGACAAAATTCAACACCCATTCATAATTAAAACTCAGCAAACCAGGAGTAGACCTACAGCTAACATCAAACTTAATGCATACTTTCGCCTTAAGATCAGCACCAAGGCAGGATGTCCTCTCTCACCGTTCCGTTCAACATGGCCCTGGAAGTTCTAGGCAGTGCAATCAGGGAAGAGAAGTAAAAGGCATCCAAGCTGGAAAAGAGAAAATAAAACTGGCTTTATATAAATAGCAGACAACATGATTGCCTATGTAGAAAGTTCTAAACAATCTCCCAAAATCTGGAACTAATGAGTTTATTGAAGTCTCAGGATGCAAGGCCAACATACAGGGTCAATGGTATTCCTAATGCCTGTGATGAACCATTGGGTTTTGAAATTAAGAAAACAATACTATTTACAATAGCACTAAAAAAATTTAAAAAAAGAGCTTACATATAAATCCAACAAAATACGTCAAAGTCTGTATGTGGACAACTATAAAACACTGGAAAGAAAATATAAATAAATGGAGAAATAGACCATGGGTTGGAAGACTCAGTGTTGTTGACACGTCAAGTCTTCCCAGTTTGATCTGGAGAGTCTTTGCAACCCGTTGACAAGCCAGTTATTATTCTTGCAATGTCTGTCGGGTCTTCAATGATATCTGCTTTTTGTTACTGAAATTGGCAATTAGTGTCTTTTTGCCTTGCCAATCTTGCTACAGGTTTATCAACACTATTGATCTTTCCATTGATTTTCTCTATTATTTGTTTGCCTTCAGTTTCATTATTTCTGCTCCTTAGTTTTTCTTTATTATGCTTGCTTTGGGCTTATTTTGCTTTTTAAAAATTTCTGCAGATGAAAGTTTCGAGTTTTTACTTGAGATCTCTTTTTTCTGATGTAAGCATTGTAGTGGTACTATAAATTTCCCTTTAAGAATTGCTTTAACTGCACCACACATTTTTTATGTGCCATATTTTAATTTTCATTCAGTAAAAAATATTTTCTAATATCCCTTGAGACTTCCTTTTTTGACCCATGAATTGCTTAGAAGCATGCTGTTTAATTTTCAAACAATTGCAAATATTCCTGCTGTCTTTCGGTTATGGATTTCTAGCTTAAATCCGTTGTGGATTTTGTGTGTGATTTCAGTTCCGGTCAGTTTGATTTATGACCCAGGATGCAATCTGTCTGGGGGAGTTCCAGGCAAGTGCGGTGCTGAGGGTGGAGCTTTGTGTAAATGTCAGTGCCGCGGTGCTGTGTCCTGCCCATGTTCTGTGGGTTTCTCTCCAGGGTGCAGAGGGCCTGACCTCCCTGTGCTTGTGCCCACAGGTCACCAGCACGGGCTCACCATGGCAGGCAGCCAGTGGGACATGGGGAACCCAGCCAGCAACCTCGCCACGGTGGCCATCATGCCGGTGTCGGAGGACGTGCCGCTGCCCGCCTTTGCCCTGGAGCTCCAGCGTGCCCTGCACGCCATCGGTGAGCCCACCCACCGGCCTGCAGCCCCGAGCTGCTTCCCTCCAGGCCCTTCTGCACGTGTAGCTTAGCACCCCCATGTCACAGAGCACCTGTGAGGGCCTGTGTCTCTCAGGTGACAATACTGGTTTCCATCCACTCTGTGGAGTAGAGCAGGTGTGGAGTAGAGCAGGTGTGAACTCCCCGCATTTGCCCTGAATCTTCTGTGGGCTTCAGAAGATTCTGGCCTGGGGGAAGTTTCTGACACAGAACAGAAGACTCCATGGCCATATCCGTTAGGAATGTGTTTAAGCCACTTCCAACTCAGACGCCTCTTGACTCATTTGGGCAGCTTCCTGTGTTATTCAGAGAGGTTCCATCACGCGGTCCCTCCACATTGGCTAGCTCTTTCGCACATGAGCCCAAGGATTCCAGGGGCTCTCCTGGTGCTGGGAAGGCCTCCAGAAGTCAGAGCATTCATTCAGAGCCGTGCGTGTCCCGTGGTGCAGGGCCCACTGCCCTCGCTGTCCTTGGGCTCCAGTGGCCCAGTGGGCCTGTGCTGGCTGCTCCACCGCTTCCTGGGGACACTGCAGTGCTGGGTGAGCAGGCATAGCCATGAGGAAGACGCCCTCGGTCCAGTCGGGAGGCTTGGGCAGTGCTTCCAAATTGCTGGCAGCTATTGAACTTCAGGATTTCAAGAACAAACAAATTGGAATTCCTGAGAATTCTTGGGGATTCTTCAAATCATAAGGTATTCTGTATTTTTCATATGACTTTGTTTATGTGTTTTTGTGTAAATTTGAGTGACTGTAGTGATAAACAGTAAGTCACTTTCCTACAATAGAATTACACAAAAAGTTTCAGGGGTTGTCCCCAGAAAACAGTATAATAAATGCCATCCGTGACGCATTACCATCATGAAACTGTGTGTTTTGATGAGAGTGTGTGTTTCAGTGCCATGTGAGAATGCTCTCTGCCTAATCCAGACATCTGATGACAGAAAACATTGAATAAATGCTAAATAAAAATGATGATAAAATTGAAAGATACTACTATCAATATTTAATATTTAAAAGCTGTTCTCAAAATGGAATTTTTAAAGCACACAAAGCATTAATTTTTCTGGCCA
Source organism: Trichechus manatus latirostris (assembly GCF_000243295.1). Lineage (NCBI taxonomy): Eukaryota > Metazoa > Chordata > Mammalia > Sirenia > Trichechidae > Trichechus > Trichechus manatus. The sequence goes on from NW_004444253.1 coordinate 648,663, forward strand.
ATAGTATTGATCTTTGTTTCATGACAAACATTCAGGATCTCGAACATTCCTGAAATTGCTCAGTGCATCTAACAACACGTTCAAGTTGGGCAGGGTGGGCGTGTGGCTTCATGTAACGCATTCCCTTTCATTTTTAAACTTTTTATTTTGAAATAATTGTAGATTCACAGGAAGTTGCAAAAATCATAGAGGTTTCTCCCCTTCGCCTGGGCTTCCCCAGCGTTGCATCTGACATAACTGTAGTGCAGATCACGGCCAGGACAGAGACGTCGGCCCAGTGCACAGGCCTTCTCCAGGCTCACTGGCTCTGAGGTGCGTGTGCGAGTGTGTGTGCAAGTGTGTATGCAGGTGTGCGTGCACGTGTGAGTGTGTGTGCACATGTGAGTGTGTGCACGTGAGTGTGTGTGCATTGTGCGTGCACGTGCGAGTGTGTGTGCAAGTGTGTATGCAGGTGTGCGTGCACGTGTGAATGTGTGCACGTGAGTGTGTGTGCATTGTGCGTGCACGTGAGAGTGTGTGTGCAAGTGTGCGTGTGTGTGCATGCGTGCGTGCACGTGCGAGTGTGTGCGCGTGTGCATGCGTGCGTGCACGTGCGAGTGTGTGCGTGCGCGTGTGCATGTGTGTGCATGTGTGCGTGCGTGCGTGTGTGCATGTGTGTGCGTGTGTGCAGGTGTGCACGTGTGAGTGTGTGTGCATGTGTGTGTGCATGTGTGTGTGTGCAGTTCTATACCATCTCATCACACGTGTAGATCTCTGTAACCACCGCGGTCAGTCTGCAGAGCTGAGCAAATTGCTTTTCTTCCGTGTTCTTCTGCAAAAGACACTCCCTCCTGCTGTCCCTTTAAAGTCCCTCCACCGCACCCCAGCACAGCTGAGCAACCCCTAGTGTGCGCTTCGTCTCTATAATTTTGTCATTTCGAGAATACTATAGAAAGGGATCATGCGGCACATGGCCTTTGGAGATTGGCTTTCTATGCTCAGATAATGCCCAGGAGCAAGGTTTGTCCTTTGCACTGCTCAGGAGTGCTCCCGTGCGGATGGATCCTCTCCCCCTTGAAAGATGTCTGGGGTATTTCCAGTTTTGGGCTATTAGGAATAAAGCTGCTGTGAGTATTTATGTAAAGAAGTTTGTGTGGACATAAGTTTTCATTTCTCTGGGACAAATGCCCAAGAGTGTATGTATGTATGGTGCGTATGTGCTTAGTTTTATGAGAAGCTGCCAAACTGTTTTCCAGAGTGGCTGGACCATTTTACATTCCCACCAGCAACGTATAAGTGATCTGGATTCTCTGTGTCATTGCCAGCGTTGGTTCCTGTAATTATTTTTATTTTAGCTGTTCTGTTAGGTGTGTAGTGATGGCTCGTGATAATTTTAATTCACATTCCCTGATAGTAAGTGATACTGAACATCTTTTCATGTGCTTATTTGCCGTCTGTATGTCGTCTCTGGTGAAAGGTCTGTTCATATCTTTTGCGTGTTCTCTTACGGGATTGCTTGATTTTTTTACGGTTGAGTTTTGAGAGTTCTTATATATTCTATATCCTAACACGTGCTATGCCGTACGAAAATGTTACGTTTTCTCTGGCAGAGAAAGACATGGAAGTCTTGATAGTGAACAATTTGTCTGACCTGGGGTCAGATGTTGGCATTGTTGTTAGGTGCTGTTGAGTCAGTTCCGACTCGTAGTCACCCTGTGTACAACAGAAGGAAACACTGCCCGGTCCTGTACCATCCTCACCTGTTGCTGTGTTTGAGCCCGGTGTTACAGCCACTGTGTCGATCCATCTCATTGAGGATCTTCCTCTTTTTTCACTGACCCTCTACTTTACCAAGCATGATGTCCTTCTCTAGGGACTGGTCCCTCCTGATAACGTGTCCAAAGTACATGATACCAAGTCTCGCCGTCTTTGCTTCCAAGGCACTCTGGCTGTACTTCTTGCAAGACTGACTTGTTCATTCTTCTGGCCGGCCATGGTGTATTCAGTATTCTTCACAAACACTGTAATTCAAAGGCATCAGTTCTTCTTTGGTCTTTCTTAGTCATTGTCCGCGTGCATCAGGTGTTTTCAATCAGGTGCACTTTAGTCCTCAAAGTGACATCTTTGCTTTTAACACTTTAAAGAGGTCTTTTGCAGCAGATTTGCCCAATGCAATATGTCGTTTGATTTCTTGACTGCTGCTTCCATGGGCGTTGATTGTGGATCCAAGTAAAATTAAATCCTTGACAACGTCAATATTTTCTCCATTTATCATGATGTCGCTTATTGGTCCAGTTGTGAGGATTTTTGTTTTCTTTATGTTGAGGTGTAATCCATACTGAAGGCTGTGGTCTTTGATTTTCATCAGTAAGTGCTTCAAGTCCTCTTCACTTTCAGCAGACAAGGTTGTGTCATCTGCATACCACCGGTTGTTAATGAGTCTTCCTCCAATCCTGATGCCCCGTTCTTCTTCATATAGTTCAGCTTCTTGGATTATTTGCTCAGCATACAGATTGAATACGTATGGTGAAAGGATACAACCCTGATGCACACTTTTCTTGACTTTAAACCACGCAGCGTCCCCTTTTCATGTTTAAATGACTGCCTCATGATCTATGTACAGGTTCCTCATGAGCACGATTAAGTGTTCTGGAATTCCCATCCTTCACAATGTTATCCATAATTTGTTATGATCCACACAGTCAAATGTGTTTGCATAGTCAATAAAACACAGGTAAACATCCTTCTGGTATTCTCTGCTTTCAGCCAGGATCCATCTGGCATCAGCAGTGATGTCACTCATTCCATGTCCTCTTCTGAATCTGGCTTGAATTTCTGGCAGTTCTCTGTCAATGTACTGCTGCAACCATTTTTGAATCCCATGTATCATAAATCCCACACACTAATGCTGTATGTTTCACTTTGCACAGTCGTCCATATTTTAAAGCGATTAAGGGGAAAGTAGTCTTTTCCATTGGCCCGGATATTTACATTTCTGACCCTCCTGATTCCTCCCTAAAGAACTGTGTTTCCCTTCAGCTGGGAGACTTAACATTTCCTGAAGGGCAGGAGGCCCTGAGTGCCACAAACATTGACGTGCTTGACTACAACCAAAAGATTGGTGGTTCAAACCCACCCTGAGGTGTCTCAGAAGAAAGACCTGGTGATCTGCTTCCAAAAATGCACAGCCTTGAAAACCCTGTGGAGCACAGTTCTGCTCTGCACACATGGAGTCACCAGGAGTCAGAATTGACTCAATAGTAGCGGGTTTGGTTTTTATTTAGGTCTGCTGGTGACTCATCTTTCACTTTTTTGTTATCTACGGATATCTATTTCCCTTCCTTCTTTTTTTTCATTTGTTGTGGTAAAACTCCCCTCGTTCTTGAAGTTTCTTCCTGGTTTCTGATGAAAAGTTAGCAGCAGTTCCGATCACTGTTTCCCTGTAAGTCATGTGCTCTTTCCCTCGGGCTGCTTTCAAGGTTTGTCTCTGTCTTGGTCTTCAGCCACCTGACTGTTATGTGCCTGGGTTTGGTTTTCTTCATATTCATCCCGTGTGGGATTTGCTGAGGTTCTTGAATCTGCGTATTTACGTCTTTTACCAAATTGGGGGCATTTTCAGCCATTATTTTTTCAAGTACTCCTTCTGGGACGTCAGTACATGCATATTAGACTGCTTGATATTGTTCCATGGGCCCTTTGGTTTTGGGTTTTTTTTTTCCCCCAGTCTTTTTTATTTTTGGTGAATCTTCAAGTTCACTGACTCCTCTGTCATCTGCAGTCTACTTTTAAACCCATCCAGTGCAATTGTAATTCAGGTACTGTAGTTTTCAGTTGTAAAATTTCCATTTGGTCCATAGTTTCTGTTTTTTCTGCTGAGATATGCTGTCTTTTTATTCACTACGAGTGTAATTGCTTCAGTCAGCACAGTTGTAATAAACCAAAAATCAAACCTGTTGCCGTTTAGTTGATTGCTACTCATAGCGACCCTAAAGGACAGAGTAGAACTGCCCCTTAGAGTTTCCAGGGAGAGCCTGGTGGGTTTGAACTGCTGACCTTTTGGTAGACAGATGTAGCTCTTAACTACTGCGCCACCAAGGTTTCCACAGTTGTAATAGCTGCTTTAAAATTGTTGTTCAGTATGTCCAACATCTGTGTCCTCTTGGCTGTGGTCTCCTTTGGTCATCTCTTCTCTTGAGGATGGATCACGTTTTCCCGTTGGTCATGTGCTGAGTAATTCTGGATTGCGTCCTAGACGTTGTGACTGTTTGGCTGTGGAGGCAGTTGTCGTGGATGGAAATTCTGTCTCTTGGTCGCAGCTCAAATCTCAGCTCAAAATGCAGCATGTGGGGTCCTTTGTCCCTCCACACTCATGTCACTGTGGCATGTGGGGTCCTTGTGTCCCCACCGCTCATGTCCCCATAGCATGTAGGGTCCTCATGCCCCCAACCCTCACGTCCCCGTGGCATGTGGGGTCCTCATGCCCCCAACCCTCACGTACCCGTGGCATGTGGGGTCCTCATGCCCCCAACCCTCACGTCCCCACGGCATGTGGGGTCCTCGTGTTCCCCCCACCCTCATGTCCCGGTGGTATGTGGGGTCTTCATATCCCCCCCACCCTCACGTCCTCGCGGCATGTGGGGTCCTCATGCCCCCAACTCTTACGTCCCCATGGCATGTGGGGTCCTCATGTCTCCCCCCACCCTCATGTCCCCGCGGCATGTGGGGTCTTTGTGTCCCCACCCTCACCACACTGATGTTGTCAATTTCCACTTCCTGCATCCTGGTGGAGTGTAGTAATACCTCATCATGGTTTTGATTTGTTTCCCAGTGACCAAGAAGTCTTCTGTCTGTGGCTGTTTGGATGTCCTCTCGTGTGATATGTCTGCTGAGGTCACCCACCCACTTCTTATTGGGCTGCCTGTTTTGCCTTATCTTACTCATTGCAGGAGTTCTTTGTATGTTCTGAACATAATTCCTGGTTTGGATACATACATTGCAGATGTCTTTCCCTCTCTGTAGCTTGCGTTTTTATTCTTTTAATGCTATCTTTTGATGAATGGAAGTTCTTAATTTTAACGTGGACCAATTCGTCAGTTATTTCCTTTGTGGTTAGTGTTTTTGGGTCCTGTTGAAGAAATTTCTTCCTTCCCTAAAATCATGAAGATGTTCTCTTAAAAGCTTTTTTTGTTTTACCTTTCTAGTTACTTTTATAATCCATCTGGGATTGATTTTTGGTTATGGTATGACATATTCTGTTGTGATCCATAGGGTTTTTATTGCACCGGGCAAATCTGCTGCAAAAGACTTCTGTAAAGTTGAAAAAGCAAAGATGTTGCACTAAGGTATGCCTGACCCAAACCACGGTCTTTTCAGTCACCTCAGACGAATGCAAAAGCTGGACAGTGAAAAAGGAAGACCAAAGAATTGATGTGTCCTAACTATGGTATTGGCAAAGACTATTGAATACACCATGGAAAAAGCAATATGCCGTCTTAGAAGAGCTACCAGCAGAATACTGCTTAGTAGCAAGGATGGCAGGCGAGCTGCTGCTCACTTACTTTGGACACATCATCAGGAAAGACTAGTCTCTAGAAAAGGATATCGTGTTTGGTAAAGTGGTGGGCCAACAACAACGAGGGAAACCCTCAAAGGATGGGCTGACAGAATAGTCTCAACAGTGGGTTCAAACGTGTCAAAGATCATGAAGACGGCACAGGACTGGGCATCGTTTCCTTTCGTTGTATGTGGGGTCACCGCCTCTGTGGTGACTAATGACGACAGTAAGAGAGATTCTGCTGGCCCAGACCCTCACTTAAGAAGACCAGCCTTTGACCTAGCCCTCTGCATCACCTTCACCGTAAATCCAGTGGCTTGTGAAGGGTGTCTGTGCTGAGGGAAGAGTTCTCGGTGGACAGTCCTTTTCTTCCAGCACTTTGAAGGCACCGTGCATTTTCCTTTGGCTTTCAGAGTTGGGGAGGAAGCTGTTTGGCTGCCCGGCTGGCCGTGTTAGTGGAGCTGGAGACGCAGCACCATGGGTTCACCCTGGACTCCAGCAAGGGGCAGAGCCTTGTCCTCTCGTCCCCGGGTCTGCCACCATCCTGCTCTTCTGGAAAAAGGACTGTGCGTGCCTCCTACAGAGCCATGTGCACCTAAGAAGGTGGAGAGGCGAAGTCCTTCCAGGAGGGGGTACGGCCACCGTGGCCTCACTTGGCAGGAGTTAGAACCCACGTGAGCAAGGCCCATATGCCACCCTCCCAGAATGCCTTCCTGTGTCCGGTCATGGAGGCCTAGGGCAGGGGGTGTACACTAGCGCAGGGGGGCCTAGCCGAGGTCCTGGAGCTCCCAGGCACCTCACTGTTTGCCCACCTTCTCCTGGTGGCCTCCAGCCCGACAACAAGGAAGCCCCTGGGTGGACAGAAGATCACCTGGTCCTCCTGGCTCACACGGCGTGCAGGAGGAGGGAATCCAGCCCAGCATGGCCTCTTGGCCTGTCCTCAGGGGCCACTTGTGTGCGGATGACTGAGGCAGAGGCCTCTGACAGTCACGCCAGTCCCTGGCTCCCCACACCCCCCAAGTGGAGCACCGAGCTTTCTCTGGAGGGACCGGGGACCAGCCACCTTCCCACTGAGCCGTGGTGTCAATGGGCTTCTGCAGGTTACATCAGAGCCGCATGGGCACCTGTTTGAAGATCACTTGGCCCGTTCCCGCGAGAGCTTCCCTCATTTTATGTGCCTCTAAGGAGCCCTGGTGGCGCAGTGATTAAAGCACTCAACTGCTAACCAAAAGATTGGCAGTTAGAAACCGCCAGTAGCTCCAGGGGAGAAAGATGTGGCAGTCTGCTTTTGTAAAGATTTACAGCCTGGGAAACCCTGTGGGGTGCTATGAGTCAGAATCAACTCAACAGCAATGGGTTTTGGGTCTTAAAGAAGAAAAATGCTGCCAGTTAACATGCCGTATGATGATTTCTTCTGTCCCAGCTTCAATCGTAATGCCCTTGGGAAGCTCTTCTAGAATTATTATGCCTGCCTGTGCGCACATGAACAAGAACCCTCAGGAGCGCTGCCATCCGTGCCACCCCCCGGGTGGACCTTGACTCCTCCCTCCCACTGCAGGCTTGGCACCCCACACCCCACGCTCCTCTGCTGTGGCCACCGGTGAGCAGCCTCTCAAAGGCAGCTGGCCATCTCTGGGCTGTCTCAGTCCTGGCGCGCCCTAGCCTGCAGAGCGGAGCTGCGTCCTGAGCCAGGCCAGCTCCCTGTCTGGATTTGGGGAATCACACGGCCCAGCACCTCATGAGCCTCCTCGCCAATACACCTGGCTCTGTTGCTGCAGGGGTTGGCTCTGTAGTGACACACAGGTGCCTCCCCCTCCCCCCCTGCCTAGCAGCCCCATAGGTGCCCACCAGCCACTCCCACCTGGGAGCAGGGCTGGGTAGCAGGCTTGGGCCAGGCTCGTTCCCACGAAAGGGGATGTGGAGAGCCGGATGGAGCGAACAGTGCCGTGCCTGTGCCCCACCCACAGCCCTGTGGATGGGCCTGGCCGTCCGGAAGGTTGGGCTGCCCAGCACAGGGCACCTGTGACTGGTGGATGTGTTCTCAGGCCCCGCCCTGCTGCTGACCAGTGACAACATAAAACAGCGCCTCGGCTCTGCCGCTCTGGACAGGTATGCGGCCTCCACGGGCCCTGCTGTCACCAGGCCTTACGGTGCAGCCTCCTCGTCCACATGCCTGGCTGACACATGGGGTGGGGAATGGGGTCCAGTGAGGGACCATGGGAAGAAAGGGGATGGTGGGGGACAGGTAGATGGTGGGCGGTGGGGTGACCGTGGGGCAGGGGAGAAGATGGGGAACTACAGGGGTGCTGCCCAGCACTTGGCAGCGAACTGTTCCGTACGTGTGGGGCCACAAATAAGGCCCTGGCCCCTGGTGCCCAGAGCCCTGCAGCCCCTCAGAGGCACACAGGTCAGCTCGGCCCACGTTCGGGCCCCAGAGGTGTAAGGGTAATAATGACCCAGCTGACAAAGACAGCCTGCTTCCTACGTGTACAGGCTGTGGGTGACTAACTTCTTGGTCCCCAGGGGACCTTCAGGAGTGTCCCTGCCCCTCCCAGGCCCTAGCCTCCTCCTCATCACCTGGGCAGTTTCTGCCCCCTGGTCTCAGTACCAGCCAGGCCGAGCTCTTGGCTCTGAGGACTCTGCCCGGCAGGCCCTGCTAAGGGGCATTGGGCCTCTCTGTGAACTCCAGTGTCCACGAGTACCGGCTGTCCAGCTGGCTGGGGCAGCAGGAGGACATCCACCGGATCGTCCTCTACCAAGCAGACAGCACTCTGACGCCCTGGACGCAGCGCTGCATCCGGCAGGCCGACTGCATCCTCATCGTGGGCCTGGGCGAGCAGGAGCCCACGGTGGGCCAGGTGAGGGGGCTGGGGCGGGGCCACAGGGGGCGGGGCTCCGGGCTGGACAGGGCGGTGGGTGGGGCTACAGGGGGC
>NW_004444253.1:657324-680174 GCF_000243295.1 Trichechus manatus latirostris
GTGGGGGGCACTGACAGCTGTGGAGGGGCCACCTCTTCGCAGAGCCGCTGGGGCTCTTCCTGGCTTCTCTGGATGCGTATTTCTCCGCCGGGCCCACTTCTCTCAGCTGGAGCAGATGCTGGAGAACACGGCCGTCCGCGCCCAGAAGCAGCTGATCCTACTGCACCGGGAGGAGGGTCCCGAGCCGGCCCGCACGGTGGAGTGGCTCAACATGCGTAGTTGGTGCTCCGGCCACCTGCACCTGTGCTGCCCGCGGCGCGTCTTCTCCCGGAGGAGCATGCCCAAGCTGGTGAGAGCTGGCCCGCCAGGGCACAGCCCCTCCTGCCCCTGCTCGAACGTCCCAGACAGTTCTCACGGTCACTCCCTGCTGCGCCCCCCTGCGTCTGGGGCCCAGCCTAATGGTGCAGACGCTGACAGTGTCGTCAGCACAACAGCGCCAGCATCCTCAGGGGGCTCTGGATCAGGTTCCGAGGAAGCTGACCCTCGTCCGTCGGGATGGTGGGGCTCGGTTCCGCCCCCGCCATACGCACTCCTTGCGCAGGTGGAGATGTACGAGCGCGTCTTCCAGAGGCCACCCGACCGGCACTCAGACTTTTCCCGCCTGGCGCGCGTGTTGACCGGCAATGCCATCGCCTTGGTGCTCGGGGGAGGGGGTGCAAGGTGAGTGCCCACCCTCGATCCCTGAGGACCCTCCCTGGGCTGTTGCTTGTGGTTTCTGGGCTTCACAGAGCACGTGCGATCCTTACAGGGTACGAGAGCGACGTGCTGAGCTGTGCCGAGCGCCGGCCTCACGGCAGCACCGGGTGAAGGCGGCGCCTTCAGTGCCCTGGGGTCAGAGGGGGAGACTCGGCCTCACAGCACAGCCTCTGGGCCTCCTCCGGAACGGTGTTCGGAGATCCGGGTGGGAGATACGGGTGGGTGCGAGTCTCCCTGCAGGGGGCCAGCTGTGCCGGCAGCTCCAGAGCTGCATGCATTGCAGAGGTAGACGAGAGGCCGTACCTCGTTCTGATTGCCTTTGCTTACCGTGGTGGGAGGGTTCTTGTTTGCTTATTAGCCGCTGTGTCCCCTCTTCTGAAAATTCTCTCTCCTTACCCCCTTGCCAGTCTCTCCGCTGGGCTCCCGGTGAGTTTCTTTTCATTTTTAATACACATTTTATGGATGAATGCTTCTAACCAGAGACTTCCTTGCACTTCGTCAAAAACCAGCAAAAGCATCGTTAGCTCCTGGGCTGGTGAACCCTCACAGGACCTCTCACCCCAGTGACTCCTGTCCTGATTTGTCATTCTGACGCTTGATACCCTTCTCTTGAGATTACATCAGAGCAATACACTTTGGGACAGAAATGGAGCAGGCATGAGGAGCGGCATGCCCAGCCAGGTTCTGTGCTGGCCCCCTGTGTCCCCAAGGAGGAGAGGGACCCAGGCTGGGGTGTGCCCGCGGGGAGCAGCCTCTGTGGAGCACCTCCCGCTCAGACGCAGCTGGTGTGCGCACTGCTGCCGCCAGCCCACAGCCAGGAGCCAGGCACCTGCTTCCCGAGTCCTGGCCCTGCTGACGATGCCTGTGGGCTCATGGCTGGCCCTGCCTCAGTTGTCCCTGCTGGCGTGGAGGGCCAGAGCGCCTTCGATGGGTAGGCAGGAGGCCTCTGGGAAGCTGTCTGGGCTCCTGCCCGCTATCCATTCTCCTTTGCCAATTCTCATTGGGGAGGTGGCTCTCCCTGGGAGGTCAGGGGGACCGAAATCCTCTGTAGAAAGGGTCTTGTCCCTGTGTCGGACAAGTGACAGAACTAGCAGCCAACTGGCGTGTGACCGCATCCAGCAGAAACCTGTCCCACCCATTCCAGCTGATCGTAGAAGGAGCTAGGGCCGCAAATAGGACGTGACCGGCCTTGTGGGCCTGATGCTGCTCCCATCATTCCCAGAGTAGCCCAGGGATCACCCCGGTGTCTGCCCACGGGGTCTCTGTGTGGCCTGGGCCGAGGTGCTGCTGTACGGCTGAGACTCCCTGGTCTGCAGGCGGCAGCCAGAGCTGGTGCAGACGGACCTGGAGGGGTGATAAAGTGATCCCAGTCCCCCTGAACTGGCTTCTCTTTTTCCCCAGAGAATTCTGTTTACCTGTATGCTAAGGTGGTGGGCGTGTACATGTCTTATCCTAGAGCCCTGAGATGTAACAGTGCATCTTGTCCCCAGGAGAGTGGACAAGCACATTGGCCCGAGGTTGCCCCCAGTGGGCGGCTCAGTGGCCTTTCTGCTGGGTGGACAGGGAGGAGGTTTAGTGTGAGGGTCTGTGGCCAGGATGGTGGGGGGCACCCAGGGGTGGGGGCTGCCTCTTCCTGCTGACACCCCCTAACGCAGCAGCCTCCTGAGGGTCGCTGGAAAATGCCCAGATCCAACAGCATTTTTTATGAACATCTAATTTTTATCAAAGTAATAGCTAGAAAGACGTATGGTTCTATAAAGACAAAACAGCGTCTTCTGCCCCAGCCCCATCACCGAATCCTGCTTCCCAGAGAGAACCACTCATGGTGGTTTTAACTGTCTGCTCCTCTGCTCTGCACATCTAAATAGCATTCCTTTCCTGCTGTTCGGTTTGTTTTCAGTTCTAGGTTATTTCGGCCAGCACACAGAGTGTCTGTCTGTCTCCCCTTCCCACTCAGGACCCCAGTGTGGTTCTGTCACAGTTTTCAGTAAAGCCAGCATCACTGTTTATATTCTATGACAACACAGCTCCTATTCCCAGCTACGTCGCGGACTGCTGTAGACTATGGTGGTGCTTCCTTCCTTGGCGCTGATAACTGCTGCCGTTTGCTTTGCTGTTTGCTCTGTGTCATGCTTCAGCAGCAGACGCTCTGCGGAGGCATTAACCCCCCTTGGTGTCAGACATACCAGGTTGTCATGCTTGCTTTCTGGGAGTGACCCCCAAAGCCCCCTGGCCTCTTCTGGTCTCTGCTGCTTGCTGTCACCCATCATGCTGTACCCCCAGTGGGCCCTTTCAGATTTGGAAACTTGTGCCTCCAACTCTGGGGGATCGATTGTTATCAGTGTGAACTTCATCTGTCTCTTCCCTCTTCCTGGAGCCCCTAGTGGTCAGATATCGGGCATCCTAGGTGGGTTTTCCAATTCTCGTATCTTCTCTCGCATATTCTCCATCTCTGTCTTTTCTGCTTTCTGGGATATTTTTCTCAAATGTGTCTTCCAGTTGCTCTCTTCTGCTGAAGTATTTCTAATGTCTGAGTGCTTTTTTTCATAGTAGTCTCTCTTTGTTTCACTGGTGCCATATTGTATTTCTCCGAGAAGATTAATAACAGAGTTCTAAGTCATTTAAGTTTCCCAGTGTGTGCTCGCTTGTGTCTGCCTTTATTCACTCATTGTAGTGTTTCGGAGATTTGTCTGTGTGGCTAACTCTGTCAGTCGCGTTATTGCTCAACAGTGTCCCGTATACGATCACGCCGCGCTTTGTTTACCCCGTTTCCCACTGATGGACGTTTGGGTTGTTTCCTGGGTTTGATTATTATGAACAGAGCCACTGTAACCACTCCTTTACAAACCTTTTTTGTGGACATGGGTTTTCTTTCCCCTTGGACAAAGACCTAGGAGTGGAATTATCAGGTCATGGGGGAGTTGTATCATTTTATACCCCCACCAGAAGACCAAAATGGGTGTCAAAAGAGACTCTGAAACTTGCTTTTGAATGTCGAGTAGCTAAAGCAAACAGAAGAATGATGAAGTAAAAGAGAGGAACAGAAGATTTCAAAGGGCGGCTCGAGAAGATAAAGTAGAGTATTTTAATGACATGTGCAAAGACCTGGAGATGGAAAACCAAAAGGGAAGAACATGCTTGGCATTTCTCACTGAAAGAACTGAGGAAAAAATTCAAGCTGCAAGTTGCAATATTGAAGGATACTACAGGGAAAATACTCAAAGATGCAGGAAGCATCGAAAGAAAATGGAAGGAATACGGAGTCATTATACCAAAAAGAAATGGTTGACGTTCATCCATTTTAGGAGGTAGCGTATGATCAGGAACCAATGGTACTGAAGGAAGAAGTCCAAGCTGCACTGAAGGCATTGGTGAAAAACAAGGCTCCAGGAATTGATGGAATACCAACTGAGATGTTTCAACGAACGGATGCAGCACTGGAAGTGCCCACTTATCTATACCAAGAAATTTGGAAGACAGCTACCTGGCCAATCGACTGGAAGAGATCCATATTTACGCCTGTTCCAAAGTAGGGTAATCCATCCAAATGCAGAAATTATTGAACAATATCATTAATATCACACACGAGTAAAATTTCGCTAAAGATCATTCAAAAGTGGCTGCAGCAGTACGTCGACAGGGAACTGCCAGAAATTCAAGTCAAATTCAGAAGAGGACATGGAACTAGGGATATCACTGCTGATGTCAGATGAATCCTGGCTGAAAGCAGAGAATACCAGAAAGATGTTTACCTGTATTTTATTGACTATGCAAAGGCATTCGACTGTGTGGGTCATAACAAGTTATGGATAACATTGTGAAGAATGGGAATTCTAGAACACTTAATTGTGCTCATGAGGAACCTGTACATAGATCAAGAGGCAGTCATTTGACAGAACAAGGGGATACTGCATGGTTTAAAGTCAGGAAAGGTGTGCATCAGGGTTGTATCCTTTCACCATACGTATTCAATCTGTATGCTGAGCAAATAATCCGAGAAGATGGACTTTATGAAGAACGGGACATCAGGATTGGAGGAGGACTCATTAACAACCTGAGATATGCAGATGACACAACCTTGCTTGCTGAAAGTGAAGAGGACTTGAAGCAATCACTGATGAAGATCAAAGACCACAGCCTTCAGTATGGATTACACTTCAACATAAAGAAAACAGAAATCCTCACAACTGGACCAATAAGCAACATCATGATAAACGGAGAGAAGATTGAAGTTGTCAAGGATTTCATTTTACTTGGATCCACAATCAACACCCATGGAAGCAGCGGTCAAGAAATCAAACGACATATTGCGTTGGGCAAATCTGATGCAAAAGACCTCTTTAAAGTGTTGAAAAGCAGAGATGTCACCTTGAAGACTAAGGGGCACCTGACCCAAGCTATGCTGTTTTCAATCCCTCATATGCATGCAAAAGCTGGACAATGAACAAGGAAGACCGAAGAAGAATTGACGCCTTGGAAGGGTGGTGTTGGCGAAGAATATTGAATATACCATGGACTGCCAGAACAACAAACAAATTTGTCTTGAAAGAAGTACAACCAGAATGCTCCTTAGAAGCAAAGTTGGTGAGACTATGCCTCACATACTTTGGACATGTTATCAGGAGGGATCAGTCCCTGGAAGACAGATTGCTTGGTAAAGTAGAGGGTCAGCGAAAAAGAGGAAGACCCTCAATGAGACAGATTGACACAGTCTACAACAATGGGCTCAAGCATAACAACAATTGTGAGGATGGCACAGGACCAGGCAGTGTTTCGTTCTGTTGTACATGGGGTGACTATGAGTTGGAACCAACTTGACAGCACCTAACAACAACAACAACATATCCCCACGAGCACTGTATGAGAGTTCCAGTTCCTCCACATTCTTGCTGACACTTGGTACTGTTAGTGTTTTTAATTGTAGCCATTCTAGTGTATGTGCAGTGGTGTCTCCTGTTGAATTTGATTTGCATATCCCTAATGACTAATGGAAGCCCTGGTAATGTAGTGGTTATGAGTTCAGCTGCTAACCAAAAGGTCGGCAGTTTGAATCCACCAGCCACTCCTTGGAAGCCGTACGGGGCAGTTCTGCTCTGTCCTATAGGGTTGCTATGAGTCGAATTTGACTCGATGGCAATGGGTTTGGTTTTTTGGTTTTTTTAATGGCTAATGGTGTTGAGCGCTCTTTCATGTGCTTACTGGCCCTTTGTGTATCTTCTTTTGTGATGTGTCTTTTTATGTTCTTTACCCATTTTTAATAGGTTGTTTGTCTTTTATTATTGAGTTTTAGGAGTCTTTTGCCAGATATATGTATTGCCAGTATTGTCTCTAAGTCTATGGCTTTTGTTTTCATTTTTTTTTTTTTAATATTTTATTGTACTTCAGGTGAAGGCTTACAGAACAAATAGTTTCTCATGAAACAGTAGTACACACGTTGTTTTATGACGTTGGTTAACAACCCCACAACATGTCAACCCTCTAAATTCTCAACCTTTTTTTTTTTTGGTGAAACTACATAGCCAAAGATACACCGTTTCAAAAATTTCTACATACACAGTTCAGTGACATTGACTACGCTCTTCCAATTGTGCTGTTATTCTCACTTAAGATGAAGGCTTACAGAACAAAATAGTTTCTCATTTAACAGTTACTACAAATGTTGCCCTATGACAATGGTTAACAATCTCACAACACATCAACAATATCCTTACTCAATCTTGTGTTCCCTATCACCAGTTTCCTTGTCCCCTTCTGCCTTCTGGCCCTTGTCACTGGACTCCTGTACCTCGTTAGTCTCATTTGGTTTTACGGGGCTGTCCACTCCCAGGATGAACAGTGAACCTCGGAGGTAACTTCACCACTGAGCTAAAAGGGTGTCTGGGGGCCATACTCTCGAGGTTTCTCCAGTCTCCTTTAGGCCAGTAAATCTGGTCTTTTTTTTTTTTTTTTTTTTGTGAGTTAGAATTATGCTCTACATCCTTCTCCAGCTCTGTCCAGAACCCTCTTTTCATTTTCTTAATGGTGTCTTTTGATGAGCAATTTTCTGATTTTTTATGCTTATTGCTTTTGGTGTTCTAAAGACTGCCTATCCCAAGGTCACAAAGATATTCTGCATGTTCTTATAGAAGCTTTACTGTCCTAGCTTGTACACTTAGGTCTATGATCCACCTGGATTTAATTTTTGTGAGTGGTTCAAGGTGAGAGTTGAGGTTCCTTTTTTCCCATATGGTAATCTAATTGCTCTAACACCATTTGTTGAAGACTTTGTTTTCCCTGTTGAATTGCTGCGGCACCTTTGTCAAACACCAGATGACTGCGTGTGAGTCTGTATTCTGGGACTCTTTTGTTCCATTGATCTGTTTGTTTTATCCTTAATGACAATACTATACTTTTTTGATTACTGTAGCTTTATAGTAAATGTTGAAATTAGGTAGTGTAATTCCTTTTATTTTTTTCCAAATTGTAGGTCCTTTGCATTTTCATATGAATTTTATTATGAGCTCATCAGTGTCTCCTACCCTTGCCTCCCCAAAAAATCCTGCTGAGATTCTGATAAGGATTACATTGAACCAATAGATCAATATGGGGAGAAATAACATTGAGCCTTCCAACCCTTGAACACGGTTTATCTCCCCATTTAATTAGGTTTTCTTAATTTCTCTCAGCAATGATTCGTAGCTTTCGGTGTAGAGGTCTTGCATATCTTTTGTTAAATGTATTTCTAAATATTTTATTTTTTAATGCTGTTAATGATATCTTTTAAATTTCATTTTAAATTGTTTGTTGCCACTATATAGAAATAAAATTGATATTTGTAAATTGACCTTTTATCTCACAGTCTTACTAAATTCACTTATTAGTTTTAGTAGCTTTTTTGTAAATTCCTTTGGATTCCCTATATACGCAGTTATGTCATCTGAAAATAAAGAGAATATCTCTTCTTTGTTTCTTAACTTATTGCACTGGTTAGGACCTCTAGTACAATGCTGAATAAAATGGTGAGAGCAGATATCCTAGCCCTGTTCCCAGTCTTCGGGGAAAGCATTCAATATCTCACCATTAGTATGATGTTGGCTATAGGGTTTTTTTGTAGATGCCCTTTATCAGACTGAGGAACTTTTATTCTTAGTTTGCTGAGCGTTTTATCATGAATACTCCTTTTTAAGTATATATTGAGATGATTGTATAACTTTTCTCCTTTATTCTCTTAATATGGTGAATTACAGTGATTGATTTTCAAGTAAAAGCTAACTTTGCACTCCTGGAATAAATCCATGATGTATTATTCTGTTTATATATTGCTAGATTCAATTTGAATCTTAATAAGATTGGACTGCAATTGTCCTTTTTTGAAATGCCCTTATCATTTTCTGGTATGAAGGTTTCCTGACCTCATAAATTGAGTTGGGAAATATTTCTTCTTTTTCTGTTCTCTGGAAGGTTTTAGGTAAAATTTAGTTTATTTCTCCTTTACATGTTTAGTAGAATTCACTGGTAAAACCATCTGGACGTGAAATTTATTTGTGTGGATTTAAAATTACTGATTTAATTCCTTTAATAGTTAAAATAGTACTATTCAGAGTTTCTATTTCTTCTTGTGTCAATTTTGGTTAAGTTGTATGTTTTTCTAAGAGTGTGTCCATTTCATCTGAATTTTCCTACTTGTAGCGTGAAGTTGTTCCTGCTAGCTTCTTTAATACCTGAAGCATCTGTACTAATGTCCCTTTTTCATTCCTGATGTTAGCTATTAATACTTTCTCTTTTTTGTCTTGATTGGTCTTATCAGGTGGTATCAGTTGAATTAGTCCTTTCAGAGCACCAACTTTTAGCTTTGCTGATCCTCTGTATTGTATATTTGTTTTCCAGTTCATTAGTTTCTGCTCTTATCTTTTATTTCCTTCATTTTCCTCTCTTTGATTAAAATTGCACTTCTTCTTCTAACTCATAGATCAGCAAACGTTTTCTGTAAAGGGCAGATAGTCAGTATTTTAGGCTTTGTGGGCCATACAGTCTCTGTCAAAATCACTCAAAGGATATAGAACAATCGAAAGTAAAAGGATGAGGGGGAAGGAGGGGTTAAAGGTGATGGAAAAATCACATTGATTAAGGGGAGGGTTGCACAGCCAATTCTCGTAACTGCTGTCAGTAAGTTGTACACCTGTAAAAAGTTGAACTGGCAAAAGTTGTGTAATAGGTATATTGACAACAACAACAACAAACAAACAAACAAAAAGTAACTGCTGAGCTTGCTTATGTACAACCAAAAACCTCATGGGACTTGGTTCCTTGGTTTGGAGGTTTAGGGTCATGGTTTCATGGGACATCTCAGTTAATTGGCCTAACAACGTGTTTAGTGCTTCTGTTCTTCTATTTCATTGTGTAGTGCCTGGGTCTTAAAAGCTTGCCATCCAAGGCACAACAATTGGTCTCTATTCACTTGGAGCAACAGAGGAAGAAGGAGAGTCAGGCATAGGAGGAGGATATGGAATGTGTGGCTGATTGCCTCCGTGAACAGCTGCCTTCTTTGCCATGAGACCAGAAGAACTGGATGGTGCCCAGCTACCATTACTGAACATTTTGATCAAGGATAAAGAATCCTTGATCAAAAGGGGGAAAAATGGAGAACAGAATTTAAAATTCTCATGGACTCCAGACTTTCTAGAGACATAGAGGCTAGTTGAACCCCTGAAGTTATTGTCCTGAGATAATCTTTAAAACTTAAACCAAAAATATCTGCTGAAGTCTTCTTAAAACCAAACAATAGTTTAGCTTAACTAATAAAAAATGTCTGCCTTGAGCATTATGCTCTTTATAGAACTATCTATATGGGATCAAAGTGACAACAGCAACTCAAAAGGTTAGGTAGGAACCTTAGGGGGCAGTGAGTTTATGTTAATGGGAAAGGAACAACTCAGAAAAAGATGATGAGATTGGTTGTACAACTGAAAGAATGTGATCAATGTCACTGAATCGTACATGTAGAAATGGTTGAGTTGGTGTATGTTTTGTTGTGTATATTCTCAACAACAAATTAAAATTAAAAAATAAATATTTCATTATTAGAAAAAGTTAAAGGATAGAATAGACCATACAAACTCTAATAAAAAGTAAGTTGATGTGGTGCAGAAATAGTCATAGACAATAGTAACATATGGGTGTGGCTGTGTTCTAATAAAACTTGATTTATAAATAGGCAGCAGGTGAGATTTGGCCTGAGGGCCATAATTTGCTGACCCCTACTAACTTCTTGAGGTGGATGATGAGATTTGTTGGTTTCTTTCTTCCTGTGGGTTGTTGTCTTTCTTTTCTAATAGATACCTTTAAGGCTGTAAATGCCTTCAAGGCTATAAATGGCTTTAGCTGCTTCCCACCAATTTTACTTTTAAAAATATATTCTTATTTCCATTGTTTTTTCTTCTTTAACCCATGGCTTATTTAGGAGTGTATTTCTTAATTTGTTAACATACAAGGATTTTCTGGTTATCTTCATTGTTATTGAATTCTAGTTTAATTGCACTGTGATTGTGTTTGGAGAATGTACTTTGTATAGTTCAGTTCATTGGTATTTGTGGAGATTTGCTTTATGAACCAGCATCTTTTTTAAAAACGTGTCATGCACTTGAAAAGAGTGCGTATCCTGCAGTTGTTGGCTGATGTGTTCTATACGTTTTAATTAGATCAAATGTGTAAATTGTGCTATTGAAATCTTACTGAAAAATTTCCTGCTTTTTCTGTCAGTTGCAAAGAGAAATGTGGTAATGTTTCCTACTGTGATGATGGATTTGTCTACATCTCTTTTAATTTAATTTTTGCTTTCTATATTCTAAAGATATGTCACTAGGTACATATAGTTTTAGAATTGTTCTATCTTTTTGGTAAATTAAACATTTATGAAATATCCTTTATTTCAAATAAAAGTCTTTTATTTGATATTAATATACCACATTAGCTTACTTTCTATTAGAATTTACATGGTATATATTTTTCATCCTTTTACTTTCAGTACTTCTGTAGCTTCATAATTATTATTTTATATGTACATAAAATTGTGATTAATATATAATTATAAGCAGCATATAACTGTTTTAAAATCCTTATCTGACAGTCTTTGTTTTTTAATTGCTGTATTTAGTCTGTTTTCATTTATTATAATTCCTGATTCATTTGGGCTTAAATGTACCATCTTAATAATATTTGCTTTCTGCTTGTCCCATGTGTTCTATGTTCTTTTTTCTGTCCTTTTCTTCCTTTTGAATGGATTATTTTTAAATTACTCCATTTTTCTCCTCTTTATCTGGCTGGTTTAATGATTTTTTTTTCTTTGTATTGGATCTTTAACAATTCCGGTATGGTTTTCTTTTGGTTTATCGTGCTTAGGGGTTGTAATGCTTCTTAAACCTGAGTCTTGATATCTGTCATCAATTCTAAGAAATCCCAAGCCATTATCTCTTCAGATAATGCTTCTGCCTCTTCTCTCTTTCTGGGACTCTAATTACATGCAAATTAGACCTTTATACTATATCCCATATGTCTCTTAGCTCTTTCCATATTTTCCATCCTTCCGTTTCTTTACAGTTTAATTTGAATATTGTCGTCTGGCCTCTCTTATATTTCACCATTTCTCTCTTCAGCTGTGTTTAATTTGCTGTTAAACCCACTCATTAAATTCTTCTTTTAGTTACTGTTTCTTTTAACATGTAGAATTCTCATTTGGTTCTGCATTGTTGTTGTTGTTGTTAGATGCCGCTGAGTGGGTTCCGACTCATAGTGACCCTGTGTACAACAGAACGAAACACTGCCTGGTCCTACGCCATCCTCACGATCATTGTTATACTTCAGCCCGTTGTTGCAGCCACTGTGTCGGTCCATCTTGTTGAGGGTCTTCCTCTTTTTCACTGACCCTCAAGTTTACCAAGCATGATGCCCTTCTCTAGGTACTGCTCTCTCCGGATAACATGTCCAAAGTATGTGAGACGAAGTCTCACCATCCTGCTGAGGCGCATTCTGGCCATACTTCTTCCAAGACAGATTTGTTTGTTATTTTGACGGTCCATGGTATATTCAATATTCTTTGCCAACACCGCAATTCAAAGGCATCAATTCTTCTTTGGTCTTCCTTAATTCATTGTCCAGCTTTCGCATGCATATGAGGTGATTGTAAACAGCATGGCTTGGGTCAGGCACACCTTAGTCCTCAAAGTGACATCTTTGCTTTTTCAACTTTAAAGAGGTCTTTTGCAGCAGATTTGCCTGATGCAATGTGTCATTTGATTTCTTGACTGCTGCTTCCATGGGTGCTGATTTGTGGATCCAAGGAAAATGAAATCCTTGACAACTTCAATCTTTTCTCTGTTTATCATGATGCTGCCTGTTGGTCCAGTTGTGAGGATTTTTGTTTTCTTTATGATGGATGCAATCCATACTGAAGGCTGTGGTCCTCTTCACTTTCAGCAAACAAAGTTGTGTCATCTGCATATCGCAGGTTGTTAATGAGTCTTCCTCCAATCCTGATGCCCTGTTCTTCTTCACATAGTCCATATTCTCGTATTATTTGCTTAATATACAGATTGAATAAGTGCGATGAAAGGATACAACACTGATGTACACCTTACCTGACTTTAAACCATGCAATGTCCCGTAGTTCTGTCTGAACGACTGTCTCTTGATCTATGTACAGGTTCCTCATGAGCATAATTAAGTGTTTTGGAATTCCCATTCTTTGCAGTGTTATCCATAACCTGTTATGATCCACACAGTTGAATGCCTTTGCATAGTCAATAAAACACAGGTAAACATCTTTCTGTTATTCTCTGCTTTCAGCCACGATCCATCTGACATTAGCAATGATATCCCTCCTTCCACATCCTCTTCAGAATCCAGGTTGAATTTCTGCCAGTTCCCTGTCAATGTACTGCTGCAGCCATTTTTAAATGATCTTCAGCAACATTTTACTTGTGTGTGATATTAATGATATTGTTCCATAATTTCTGCATTCTGTTGGATCACCTTTCTTTGAAATAGGCATAAATATGGATCTCTTCCAGTCAATTGGCCAGGTAGCTGTCTTCTGAATTTCTTGGCATAGATGAGTGAGCACTTCCAGTGGTGCATCCATTTGTTGAAACATCTTAGTTGGTACTCCGTCAATTCCTGGAGCCTTGTGTTTGGCCAATGCCTTCAGTGCAGCTTGGACTCCTTCCTTCAGTGCCATCGGTTCCTGATCATATGCTGCCTCCTGAAGTGGTTGAATGTCAACCAGTTCTTTTTGGTACAGCAACTCTGTGTATTCCTTCCATCTTCTTTTGATGCTGCCTGTGTCATTCAGTATTTTGCCCATAGAGTCCTTCACTATTGCAACTCAGGGCTTGAATTTTTTCCTCAGTTCTTTCAGCTTGAGAAATGCTGAGCATGTTGTTCCTTTTTGGTTTTCTAACTCCAGGTCTTTGCACATTTCATTATAATGTTTTACTTTATCTTCGTGAGCTGCTCTTTGAAATCATCTGTTCAGCCCTTTTACTTCATCATTTCTTCCTTTCGCTTTAGCTACTCTATGTTCAAGAGCAACTTTCAGAGTCTCTTCTGACATACATTTTGACATTTTCTTTCTTCCCTGTCTTTTTAATGACTTCTTGTTTTCTTCATGTATGATGTCCTCAATGTCATTCCATAAGTCGTCTGATCTTCTGTCATTAGTGTTCAGTGTGTCAAAACTATTCTTGAGATGGTCTCTAAATTCAGGTAGGATATACTGAAGGTCATATTTTGGCTCTCTTGTACTTTTTCTAATTTTCTTCAGCTTCAACTTGAACTTGCATATGAACAATTGATGGTCTGTTCTGCAGTCGGCCCCTGGCCTTGTTCTCACTGATGATATCGAGCTTTTCCATCGTCTCTTTCCACAGATGTAGTTGATTTGATTCCTGTGTATTCGATCTGGTAAGGTCCACATGTACAGTTGCCGTTTATGTTGTTGAAAAAAAGTATCTGCAGTGAAGAAATTGTTGGTCTTGCAAAATTCTATCATGCAGTCTCCAGCATCATTTCTATCACCAAAGCCATGTTTTCCCACTACCAGTCCTTCTTGTTTGTTTCCAACTTATGCATTCCAATCACCAGTAATTATGAATGCATCTTGATTACATAATTGATCAATTTCAGACTGCAGAAGTTGGTAAAAATCTTCAGTTTCCTCATCTTTGGCATTAGTGGTTGGTGCTTAAATTTAAATAATAGTCATATTAACTGGTCTTCCTTGTAGGCATATGGATATTATATTATTACTGACAGCATTGTGCCTTAGGATGGTACTTGGATTGTTCTTTTAGACGATGAATGTGACACCATTCCTTTTCAAGTTGTCACTCCCAGCATAGTAGACCATATGATTGTCTGATTCAAAATGGCCAATACCAGTGCATTTCAGCTCACTAATGCCTAGGATATCCATCTTTATGCATTCCATTTCATTTTTGACTACTTCCGGTTTTCGTAGATTCATACTTCATACACTCTACGTTTCAATTTTTAATAGATGTCTGCAGCTGTTTCTTCTCATTTTGAGTCATGCCACATTAGCAAATGAAAGTCCTGAAAGCTTGATTCCATCCACCTCATTAAGCTCCACTCTACTTTGAGGAGGCAGATAGTCTCCATCGTATGTTGAGTGCCTTTCAACCTGAGGGGCTCATATTCCGACACTGCATTGGACAGTGTTTCACTGCCATTCATAAGGTTTTCACTGGCCAAGTTTTTGAGAAGTAGACTGCTACATCCTTCTTTCTAGTCTGTCTTAGTGTAGAAGCTCCACAGAAACCTGTCCACCCAGGGTGACCCTGCTGATACTTGAAATATCAGTGGCATAGATTCCAGTGTCACAGTAACACATCAGCCTCCACAGTACAACAAACTGACAGACTAGTGGTAGATTTTAAGCATAGTCATTTAAAGTAGGGCTTCGAACTGGTTCAAAACAGGTTCAGTCATGGCTGACGGAAACAAGGGCAGCACATGTGTTCCATAGCAACCAAAGCTCTTGCCAGTTAGATTTTATCCCAAGTAGGAAACAACACTGCCCCGCGCTCAAAGATTACAGCTGACTGCGCAACTTTGAATATGTATTGTTCTCCACAGTCCTGCCAATAATCCTCCCACATCAGATTGAATTATTGGTAGGACTGTGTAGAGCGACACATATTCAAAGTGGAGTGGTCGGCCACCACCTTTGAACATGGCAGCCCTGTTTCCTACTGGGGACAAAATCCAACGAGCGAGAGCTTTGGTTGCTATGCAGTGCGTACTATGCCCTTGTTTCCATTATCCATGACTAAACCGTTTTGAACTGGTTCGATGCCCTGTTGTAAAATCTACGCTTGATATCTCCATTATTTGGGTCTTCTCTGGATCCACTTCTATTATCTATTTTTTCTCTTGGCTTATGGTCATGTGTTTTTTTTCCTTATAAAGCTGGTGATTTTTGGTTGAGTGCTGGGCATTATAAAATATGGTAGTGATAAGTTGAGGCTCTGGGTGATAACTTTCTCTAGAAAGGACTTAACCTTTGCTCTGGCAGGTGGCTAAGCTGGGGGCAATCCACATCACCACCTAATCCAATCAAGTTCTAAAACAATTAGAAGCTGGTTTTACAGTCCCTACAAGGGCTTGTCTATTTCCAGTTCACCCTGATTCCTAGGGTGTAGCCGTTTAGGGCATTCTCCAGGACCCGTCCTTTCCAGTGGGCCCTGATTGCCAGCTTTTGCCCCACCCCACCCAAGTCTATTGAGAGCTCTGTTCCGCCTCATAAACCTGAAGACACTAACTCTTTTGGAGTCAGCATATGTTTCTCAGAAAAGAGGCTCTGCCCCCGGCCTCCTCCATGCCCCATCTTGGCCCTGCAGTGCTACAGAGAGGTTTAAGTTGTGTCTCAGGGAGGGTTGGTCTGAGATCCCCCCGAGGCAGTGTCTTTCCCGTTATCTGTGCTTGTTCAAGGGCTAGGTGGCAAGGAAGCCGGTGGGACGTTCCTCTGGGCAGGTGGGCAGGCAGCGTCTCGGGGAGCCATCTGCCAGGATGGTTGAGGTGCTGGGTCCTGGTCAGGTGCACTGGCCCAAGGGCTCACTTTCTGTTTTTCTGGTCATATAGGGGCTGCTCCCAGGTCGGCATCATCCGGGCCCTGGCCGAGTTTGGCATCCCTGTAGACATGGTTGGAGGAACATCCATTGGGGCTTTCATGGGGGCCCTGTACTCTGAGGAACGAAACTACAGCCGGATGCGCATCCGGGCCAGGCAGTGGGCTGAGGTGAGGACAGGGCACCGGGCCCTTTGGGGGGAGCTGGACGCAGAGACGGTCACAGCTTCCACAGGGCTCTGTTCTCAAGGAGAACAGCCTCCCTTTTCACCCCCACCGGCTGAGGCAGAAGCTTGGGCTGTTTAGCCCTCAGGCCTCAGAGTATGGTTTGTGGGGTGAAGGAAATCCCTAGAGAAGACTATTTCTTGGTAAAAAGGAAGTAAAGAACATTGATTAGTGATGGGAACTGGGCTGCTACTAGTGAAGCAGACAGCAGAGAGGGGAGCAGAGAGCAGAGCAGAGCAGAGAGGAGAGCAGAGAGCTGAACAGAGTAGACAGCCAACCAGAGCATGGAGCAGAGAGTGGAGAAGGGAGCAGGGCAGAGAGCAGACCAGAGAGCAGAGCAGAGAAGAGAACAGAGCAGAGCAGAGGGCAGAGCAGAGGGCAGAGCAGGGAGCAGAGCTGAGGGCAGAGCAGGGAGCAGAGCAGAGGGCAGAGTATGGAGCAGAGCAGGGAGCGGAGCAGAAGGCAGGGCAGAGGGCAGAGCAGGGAGCAGAGCAGAAGGCAGAGCAGAGGGCAGAGCAGGGAGCAGAGCAGAAGGCAGAGCAGAGGGCAGAGCAGGGAGCAGAGCAGAAGGCAGAGCAGAGGGCAGAGCAGGGAGCAGAGCAGAAGGCAGAGCAGAGGGCAGAGCAGGGAGCAGAGCAGAGGGCAGAGCAGGGAGCAGAGCAGAGGACAGAGAAGAGAACAGAGCAGAGCAAGGAGCAGAGAGCAGCAGCAGGAGGGTGGGCTCCCACCTTCCCAGGTCCTTGGGCTGTGGGGTGTACTTTTTAGAACTGTGCTTGTTTGAGGGGAACAAAACAGCTCTGGTTGAAGCCATGAATGGGATCAAAGGTGTCTGTGTTCTCCTTTGAAGAAAAAAGGAGTAGCTCACCATCGCCTCATGGCAGCAGCTCCTACAGCAGGCCAGGCCCCGAGGGCACCACCCGGGCACTCCTCTGTGCCAAAAATAACGAACACTCTGTCCCTGAGATGCGTCACTCTGGTCACCTGCAGTGTGGCCGCTCTAAAGAGAGGGCAAGGGCAGCTCCTCAGGATGGGGTGGGCAGCCCTGCCGAGCCCCAACCGGGCCTCTCCTGCCCCCCCAGCACCCTCTCCCACCTGAGCAGGGCCAGCGGGCCTTGTAGGGGTAGGGGGTGAATGGCCCAGCCTGGGGGCTCATGCCTCGCAGTCACCCCAGAAGCCCCAGATGCCTGAACTCAGGACCCCTGGGATGGAACTAAGCTCAGCAGTTCTCAGCGTGCCCCCTCCTCCCCAGGACATGACGTCCGTGGTGAACATGGTGCTGGACCTGACCTACCCCATCACCTCCATGTTCTCGGGTGCCGGCTTCAACAGCAGCATCTGCAGGGTCTTCAAGGACCGGCAGATAGAGGTGCCACCCCCACCCCCACCCCACAGCACTACTGCCCCCTGGACACTCATGCCCCCAGGACACCCAGACCTGCCCTAGAGCCAGGTGTGTGGCCTGAGTGGGGCGGGAGGAGTCCACAGAACCCCAGCTGGAGACCCTCACCGCCGGCACCCCCTCCCACCCTGCCTCTCCCCTCCCCTGCAGGACCTGTGGCTGCCCTACTTCACCATCACCACAGACATCACAGCCTCAGCCATGCGCGTCCACAGGGACGGTGAGGGCGGCCTCGAGCTGGCTGGGAACGAGGGTGGGGCCGGGGGCAGTAAGGGACACGGGGCTGGGAGCATGTGGGGTTCCCAAGGAGGCAGGAGACCTCGCCTCCACAGGCAGAGGATGGTCGTGGGACACAGCCAGGTATGGGGGCCCCTTGGCAGCAGGAGCTGGGGGTGGGGTGAGGTGGGAGGGTTGGAAGGTAGTGGCCAGGGGCAGGAGGCTCTCCGAGGTGAGTCTGGTGCCGCCCCCGAGGTCAGGACCTAGCCAAGGAGCCCTCAGCAGGTCCTGCCACCTCTTCCACCTGCCCCCTCCTGCCTCCAGGCTCCCTGTGGAGGTACGTGCGTGCCAGCATGTCCCTGTCCGGCTATATGCCCCCACTCTGTGACCCCAAAGATGGACACCTGCTGATGGATGGGGGCTACATCAACAACCTCCCAGGTACTCAGCCGGCAGCGGCCCAGCTGGTGTGGCGCCCCACCCCCAGGGCCCTGTGCGCCTCCCTTTCTGCAAGGCTGGGGTGGCGCACGCTTTCCACAGACCGAGCCAAGGGAAGGTTCCGGGCTGGCACTGCACACAGAGAGAACATGCACCCACACACACGTGCACACACGCACACACAAACATGCTCACACACGTGCACACACATGTAGACTCACGTGTGTATGCACACACACACGTGCGCATGCACACACGCAGATGCAGCGTGATCGGAGCATATGGCTTTGCTGGTGAGCTCAGCAGCACTCGGAACGGAGGCCAAGAGGAGGCCGGTGCAGCAAATGGGGGAGCACTTGGCCCCCTGTGTGCCGCTGTGGGAAACTGAAGGCCTGCAGGTGTCGGGCTGCGGGGTGCAGCCTACCTGGCCACACCTGTCACCTGTGGGGCCTGCAGTCGGTGTGGGGGGCACGGCTCTGTGCCGGGTGAGGGTCTCGCCCTGACTCCTAGACTTTGCCCAGGCTGGGCCTGCCTGACCTGGTGCCGCCGCGGCCCCTCGTCTTTCCCGCAGCAGACGTGGCCAGGTCCATGGGGGCGAAGGTGGTGATTGCGGTTGATGTGGGCAGCCAGGACGAGACAGACCTGACCAACTATGGCGACGCCCTGTCAGGGTGGTGGCTGCTCTGGAAGCGCTGGAACCCCTTGGCCACAAAAGTCAAGGTGGGGAAGCCTGCAGGCAGGTGCAGGCTGGACGGGACCTGGGCATGCTTTGCCCACCTCAGGCCGCCATGCCCGGGGAGTAGCTGCTGTCTGGGCTGGGTGGTGCCGGCCTCTCCTTGGTAGCCCCCTGACACCCCCCTATGCCTGTGCTCACACGGGCCACTCCTTCTTGGGGGGTGGATAGGACTCTTCTGGCCCCTGTGGCCAGGGTGGGGGTGCCTTTGAGGCTCGATGTCTGGGGTCCCAGGGCCACTCACTTGCTCTTTGCCCAGGCCCTGGGGCCACCTCTGGAAAAGGGACAGGCCTAGGGAAGGGTCTTGGTGGTGGGAGCAGACAGTGGTGTCAGGGTCCTCCACGCTCACTAGGACACACCTCCAGAGGCTCTACTGGGACACCTGGCTGCCTGCCTGCTCCGCCTTACATGCTGCCACACACACTCACCCCCCACGTGCCCCGCCACGTGCACACCCATACTCCCCCCTATGCACACACCCCCACACCTTCCCATGCACACTCACAGCCCACGTGCACACACCTCCGTGCACACACCTGGAGGCACAGGTGCACACACTCGGCCAGCACCTGTGGTGAGGGTGTGGTCCTCCTAGCCTTGGGAGCCTGCACTGGGCGCTTTTCCTGCCCTCCCTCCCCTCCCCTCAGGGCAGAGCAGTGGACAGGGCAGAGGATCCTGTCCTCCTGCAGAGAAATCAGCCTCCCCTTCGGTATTGGGCGAAGATGCGATGGGGAAAGGAGCTGAGGAGTGGAGAGGGGAGGGGAGGAGTGGGAGGAGTGGGGTCATGCCCATGTGGGGTCGAGGGTTGCAGAGTCATGGGGGCAGCCTCTGCCTGGATGCTGTGCGACGCAGGTGCTGAACATGGCAGAGATCCAGACACGCCTGGCCTACGTGTGCTGCGTCCGGCAGCTGGAGACAGTGAGAAGCAGTGACTACTGTGAGTACCTGCGCCCCCCCATCGACAGCTACGGCACGCTGGACTTTGGCAAGTTCGACGAGATCTGCGTGAGTGTCAGCTGCTCATGCAGGGGCGGGGACCCAGCCCTTATGACACAGGGCCCTGGGTGTGCACAAGAAGTGGTTACCAGCAGGGTCCCCCAGCCCCTGTAACAGAGCCCTGGGTGTGCACAGGAAGCGGGTACCAGCAGGGCCCCCAGCCCCTGTAACAGAGCCCTGGGTGTGCACAGGAAGCGGGTACCAGCAGGGCCCCCAGCCCCTGTAACAGAGCCCTGGGTGTGCACAGGAAGCGGGTACCAGCAGGGCCCCCAGCCCCTGTAACAGAGCCCTGGGTGTGCACAGGAAGTGGGATACCAGCATGGACGGACGGTGTTTGACATCTGGGTTCGAAGTGGTGTGCTGGACAAGATGCTGAAGGACCGGCAGGAGACAAAGACGAAAGCCTGTGATGTAAGTGGCCCCTCTCTGCACCTCTCCACCCCCTGCCGCCCTCCTCCACGCTGGGCCTCCCTGCGGCCCCTGCACCCACACTCTCAGGCTGCACCTGAGGGACACAGTGGGAGACCTGCAGGCACCCTGGCTGGCCCTGCACCGCCATCGGGTCTTCCACCACCCGTCACCCTACCCCACCCTGGGGCAGGGCCACCTAGGCAGGTGAGCTACTTGGCCCAGGGGGCGGGAGCAGAGGTTGGCCCACCAGGCTGCTCTTCCAGCTGCATCAGGCCCACGGAGTGGGCAGCTCAGGGAGGGGGGCTGGGGTCCCAGTGAGGGCATTGGCTCCCTCAGCCCGCTATGACCTCCCTCGTCCTGGCCCTGCAGGTTCTCACCTGCCCAAACGCCTCCTTCACGGACCTCGCAGAGATTGTGTCAAGGATTGAGCCTGCCAAGGCAGCCACGGTGGACGGTGAGTGGCTGCTCCAGTGTGTGCCTGCTCCCTGCCCTGAGGGTGTCGGGGGCAACATCCCTCCTGCCCGGCACAGTGTTGAGATAGGGTGGGACTCCTGGCCTCACCCTCAGCCCTGGGTGCTGCTCCCTGTCCTGGGGACTGGCTTGTCCACGCTTCTCCACCCTGTTCTCACTCCAGGTGCACACCCCACCCTCCTCCTGGACCCCGGCTCCCCCTGCCATGTCTGCCCTCCTCCTGGGGCCCACACCCCCGCCTGTGCTGGCCCCTTCCTGGCACTCCCTTTTCCTGCCCCCCGCTTCTCCCAGGCCCCATCCTCAGGGAGAACATCCACAGAAAAGCTGGTGTTTCTTGGTCCTTGTTAAGACCCAACAGCCCATGGCAGTGGGGGACTCCCCATCCTGACTACTCAGGCCCCTGCCCCCCCTTGACCCAAATCCCCAGCCGGGTCCTCCACATGAGGGGAGACCACCCTCGCCGCCTGCACCAGCCCTGTGCTTCGTGAGGGCTGGGGAGGGGCTTCGGCACTTGGAGGCCAGCCAAGCACTGCTGGTCGGGTCTGTGGTCGGGCCTCCACTAGCCAGCTGGCAAGGCTTCAGCACAGCCCTGGGCCATACTGGGCCTGCTTCTGAGCCTGAATCAGAGGGGCCGTCATCATGGGGGGTGTCAGCACTGCACTCACACACCCCCACCAGCCGTGTGAGTGGAGTGTGGGCAGTGTGTGCCACGGGCCCAGAGTGCAGGGGCCGCCCCACTTTGTGCCAGGCTGGGGCTGCAGACCTCCCTCAGGACACACCCGGGCAGGGGCAGGAGGTGCCATGTGGGGACCATTGTGGCTCTCTCTCTGCCCAGATGAGTCTGACTACCAGACCGAGTACGAGGAGGAGCTGCTGGGCGTCCCCAGGGACACGTTCACAGACTTCCAGGGCACCCCGGTCCAGGAGGACTCGGACTCGGTGAGCCTTCGGGGAGAGCGTGCCCATGGACCGTGCAGCCTGAGGCCTGCCCTCCGGGGCCCCAGCTGTGCGGCCCTCGGGCGCCCGTGGGTGTCGGGTCACTGGAGAGGGTCGGCCCTCCTTGAGGCTGTGCCTTGCTTCCAGGAGTACGAGCCCTCACTCCGGCAGCGCCTGCACCCTGGTCTGGCTTCCCCGGCGTCCTCACGGGACCTCTCCCCACCCTCATTCTCCGACCAAGATGGGTAGAGGCAGTGCTCCGGATGCCGGCCTCTGTCCACGGCTGCAGAGCCCCTCAGCAGCCTGGGAGCGTCCAGACTTTTGGCACTGGGCCGTGTCTCGGGGGGTTCCGCCAGGCCCTGCTCCTCTGCAGCCTGGGGCGTCCTGAGCCCTCCAGACCTCCGTGAGGTCTTGGAGCCATGAAACTTCGGCCCAGCACATTAAAGAGCTAGAATGGAGTTGTGTGTCGCCGTCTGTTCACTGTCCGGCCGGTCAGTCCCCTAAAGGGCCTGGGTCTGTCGGGTACATCCCTGGGGCGGTGGGAGTCAGCCTGCCCCTCCTCCCTGCGGGCTGAGACCACCCTGCCCCTCTGATGGGGCTGAGACTCTCGGGGCAGTTCTGGGCCTTGCTGCGGGGCGCTGGGGTCTGCGATGGGGGCCGAGGTCCCTCCAAACCCAGGACGAGCCCCGCACAGTTCAACCCGTGTTACACAAGACGCGCCCCTATAAACGGCAGCCCACACTTTATTTCTACATCATGTACACAGCGCCGGAGAACCCCCCCGTACAAAACCAAGGATTACGGAGCGTCCTGGGGTTGAGGAATCCGGGGGGTCCCGGCGGGTTCTGGGGTAAGACATGCACCGCGGGGTGTGGTCTGCGAGAAGCCGGGATCCTAGACACGGGGGCGGGAAGACCCCAGACCTCGGGGCCGTGCACCTTGCGGTCAGCGGACTGCCGGCCTCCTTTTGGGCTCCGGAATCTGGCTCCTCTCCCCCGCGCCCCTCGTGGAGCAGGGCGCGTGACGTCACGGGGCGGGGCTCTCGCAGCGAGTCCCCGCCCCGGGCCCGTGACGTCACGGTGGGCGGAGCCTCCCGGTCTGTGCAGGCTGCTCTCCCCGGTGCAGCGGGACGCGAGGGCCGGGCGCGGCCATGCAGGGCCCGGGCCCGACCCCGACTCCTCCAGCCCTGTTCCGGACCCCGACTCCAG
>NW_004444253.1:680316-691770 GCF_000243295.1 Trichechus manatus latirostris
CGGGGGATGCGCCGCCGCCTCGACCATGGGCGCCGCCGCCTCCAGGAGGAGGGCGCTGAGGAGCGAGGCCATGTCCTCCGTGGCGGCCAAAGTGCGGTGAGTGCGCCGGCCGGGCGGGGGCGTCGGCGACCACCCGGGGCCCCGCTGGGGGAGGGGTCGGCGTCGCAGCCCCGGCGTCTGTCCGGCTCGTGCCCCCATCCCTTCCCCGCCCGCCCCCCATCTCCACCCCGCCCTACCCTGCATCTTCTCCCCAGCCAGAGTCCCCGGCCCCTCTCCCCCTGTCTGCGCCACCCCACCCCCGCCCCTTCCCGTCCCGGCCCCTCAGCCCGTCCCTCCGCCCTCGGGTCCTCTTGCCCTTCTCTCTCCCGGAGAGCGTCCCGGACTCTGTGCTCCCCAGACTTTGGGAGACCCCACTTCTCAGTTCCACCGCCCCCTCCGCCTCCGGTCCCTCCCCCACCCCAGCCCCTCCTCCTCTTCTCTCCCGCATCCTACGCCCCCGCTCCCATCCTTTCTCTCCAGCCCAGGTCCCCCACTGCCTTGTGTGGCGCCCTCCCGGACTCCCTTCCCCGAGCCAGGGGGCAAGTGGGCTCCAGGTTGGAGTGAGCCGCTGGCCTCTGGAGGGGGAGGGATCCATCGACCTCGAGTTCATCCATCCCCAGGCTGATGGGGACTGGACAGAAGGAAGACGGGAGGGACACCCTGCAGGTCTTCCTGGGGTACACAAGGACCCAAGGGCTTCCTGTGGTGGGATGGGGGGGGTGTTTGAGGGGCCAGACCTCTGTGTTTGGCAACACACACAGACACATACACACACACACACATACACACACACACCTTGGCAACACACACACACATACACACACACATCCACGCTGTCTGTCCCCAGCTGGTTCCCAGGGCCTAGAAGGGTGCAGGAGCTTTGGGGGTGCACCCGTGCTCTCTGACCACGCCCCTGCTGTCCACCCTTCAGAGCAGCCCGTGCATTTGGAGAGTACCTGTCCCAGAGTCACCCTGAGAACCGCAATGGTGCAGGTAGGAGCACTGGAGGCAGACTCAGGCAGGTGGGCATCTGCTGTCCCCTCGCCAGCCTGGCTGCCCCGGGGCCTGGAGGCAGGACTGAGGGTGGAGCAGGCAGTGACCTTTGGCTGGCTCCCAGTGCCCCCTCCTCTGCCCTGCCTGGCCTAGAGCCCCAGGAGGAGCACGAGTCACTTGTCACCATGACATCCACCCAGCCTGGGTGTTGGCATGGCAACAAGCCTCCTGGCATCCCAGGCTGGCACACTGTCTCTCAGGGCCAGCTGGGGGGTTGGCACCAGGACAACAGGCACTGTCGCAGCTGGGAGGTGGCCTGTGCACTCCCGCCCCCCACGCCCCTCATAGGCAGCACCACAGAGGGCCAGCAAGGGCCAGGAAGATTCTGTCCTCCCATGCACGCACATGAGGGGCAGCTGGTCCAAGGCCCAGCCAGGAGGGAGGCAGGGGAGCCTCGGAGAGGTGTGAAACTTGGGAACACCTTTTCAAAGGTGTTGGGCCCAGGACTTGGTCAGTGGGCTGAGAGCCACTTATGCCCCCCCCCCCGCCACATTGGGTGGGCTCCTGGTAGATACCCTGTCCTTGGGAGACCCATAGCTCACGCTGTGCCTCTTCCCAGACCACCTGCTGGCCGACGCCTACTCTGGCCACGACGGGTCCCCCGAGATGCAGCCAGCCCCCCAGAACAAGCGCCGCCTCTCCCTTGTCTCCAACGGCCGCTATGAGGGCAGCTTGTCCGAGGAGGCGGGTGGCGAGAAGCCGGCGGGTGAGGGCCCCGAGCCCCACGTGTACACCATCTCGGGCGAGCCAGCCCTGCTGCCTGGCCCCGAGGCCGAAGCCATTGAGCTGGTGGTGGTGAAGGGGCGGCGGCAGGGCGGACACCACCACCACCACAGCCAGCCCCTGCGTAGCAGCCCCAGCGGCAGCCGTGATGACCTCAGCAGGTCCTGCCAGAGCTGGGCGGGCAGCCGCCAGGGCTCCAAGGAGTGTCCCGGCTGTGCCCCGCTGGCCCCCGGCCCCTCCCCACGGGCCTTTGGGCTGGACCCGCCGCCCCTGCCTGAGCCTGCCGGCCGCCGCAAGAAGCTGGAGAGGATGTACAGCATGGACCGCATGTCTGGTGAGGGCCGGTCGCCACATGGGCTCGGTAGCTCGGGTGGGGATGCTGGCTCCTGGTGGTGGGCAGTGGCCACCAGGAGGCGGGGAACAGGTGTGGTTTGGCCGGGTCTCGTGGTGTGCAGTGCAGAGTCAGGATTACACCTCGGGTGGGGGTTCCTGCCGCACCCCCACGCCCCTGAGCTGTAGCCTCCTGTGGGCCTCTCACCCTCAGCAGAATGAGGCCTATGGTTGGCAAGGCTCTGCCAGCCTCTGGGTGGCTTCCTGGTGAAGCCTGGGGTCAATCAAGGAGGACTTCCTGGAGGTGGGGTCCTGGGAGGCTCTTGAGGGTTGAGCAGGCAGAAAACGTGTCTTAGTCTGAAGATAGGGCTGCCTGGGATGGAGTCCTAGGCAGCAGTCCTTGCCCTGGGGCCCTCCAGGTGGAGCTGCCGTGCACCCCAAGAGAGCTTCACTGTCTGAGAGAGGCCAGCTTGTGGACCCCTTCCCGAGTGCCACTCTGGGGAGCCCCTGAGGTCTGCTGTGTCTCATAGCTGCTCTGCCCTGTGGAGAGGCTGCCTGGGACACCCTAGCAGCCCACACCTCTGGGACTTGAGGTCACCTCCTGCAGAGCAGAGTTCTAACTCAGCTGGGGACTTGTGTCTTCCCAGCGTGCTTCCCAAGCTGAGACAGACCCCTTCCCTCTGGGCATAGCTGAGTCCCGGGGCAACCACTCAACCAAGGGTGGAGTCAGGGGCAGGCCCGCTACTGCCTGCCCACCTTGTCCTAGGCCCACAGAGGCTTCTCTGTCCCCCACCCACACACACATCTGGGAAGGAGGCTGGGGTGCCAGTAGTTCACCTCCATGACCTCACACCTCTGCTGGCTGCAGGTGAGGGGCAGACGGGGGTGTGGAGTTCCCTGTCCGGGAGCTGTGGAGGCTTGGGAGGGGGACCGCCCCAAGCAAGGCGGTCTCCACACAGGTGGTTCCTGGGGAGAGACCCCAGGTCGCAGTCCTGGAGGGGCCTGGGGGAGGGCTTGGCTGAGCCAGTGTGAGCAGACTTGGGTGGCGAAGCTGAGAAAGCCTCGGAACACCCCCCCTCGCCCCCAGGAGAGGCAGCAGCTGCTGTCCCCAAGCTGCCCCTTCTGCCCAGAGGAGACAGACAAGTCCTTCCCAAGGCCCCTACAGACAGGCAGGGTTGCAGAGCCTCGGGAAATCCCAGAAGAACTTTGCCAGGGAGACCAAAGCCTCACAGCGATCGCTCAGCACCGCACTCACTCCTGGGCCCCTTGGCCCCACATGAGCACTGAGCATGGCATGCGTGCCGCCTCTGCATCTTTCCCTGCCTCCCCCTGGCCACACTGGACCACACGGCCAGGAGCATCCTCTGCCGGACACGAACCCACAGCCCCACCTTTGTCCCTGTTTTTTTCGGGTCTCCTCCAGATGACATCCCCATCCGCACCTGGTTCCCCAAGGAGAACCTTTTCAGCTTCCAGACAACAACCACAACTCTGCAAGCGTGAGTCTCGGGGCAGGGTGGGCTGAGTTGCAGAGGGACTTCAGTCCTTTCCCCACCCCGGGCCCCATCTTATCAGCATCTGCGTGCGTGCACGGGCCTGCTGGGCATGACCGTCTTTGGCTGGTTCAGATGACCCTGGGGGATGTCCTTTTGCTGTCACCGTCTGTCCCGCTGGTCCTCTGGGGCCAGGTGTGCTTGGCGGGGAGTTCTCCTCTAGCCTGCCCCATTTACCCCTGCTCTGCCTTCTTGCACCCCAAACAGCATCCTGCTCCTCTTTCTTATATACAAGAGGTGATTACAGTTTTTGGGTGCCCAAGGGTCTGCTCTTCTTGACCCCAGCACACATCTGGGTTCCTGTTGTGGGGCTCCTTCTGGGGGGTACCCTTTTCCATAGTGCCCACCCCTCTACCTGGCACCAAAGAAGCTCCGTTCCCTAAGCTTTCCCATGAGACCCGGGCACCACTGCCCCCACACTGGGCCTGGTGGGACGAGCCCAGGCAGCTTCCTCAGGACCCCCAGCCTAGGGCCACCCTGACCCAGTCATGGCACCGTGGTGGCTGTGACTGAGGTGACCTCACATCCACACCAGTCCAGGGGGTTGGCCCACGGCAGGCGTCCTGCCGGTGATGGGTGCTACTTGGGGCCTGGGGGCTGGGGAGGCCAAGGCTCACTGTCTTCTCTCTCTCTCTGCCCCTGCCCGCTGTGGCTCCAGCATCTCGTAAGTACCCTCCGAGACCTCACATCGAAGGACACTGGCCGTTGTCCCTGGGGGCCTTCCCACCCCAAATAGGTCTGGACAGGCCAGGGGCTGGCATCTGCGTTGATATGGGGGAGCGCTGCACCCGAGAAACGGCTCCCAGCAGGGGCCCGAGCTACAAGCAGGGCCTGCCGGGAGCTGGGGCCTCGGGCTGGGCCGCGCCTCCCCTTGCAGCAGGCCGAGGGGCCAGGACTCCTCTGCCTGGCCCAGCACCCTGGACTGCCCGCGGGCCCTGCGCTCGCCTCCAGCCGAGGGCAGCTCTGACTCACAGTGGTTTCTCAGGGTGTTCAGGGGCTACGCAGAGAGGAAGCGTCGGAAGCGAGAGAATGAGTCCGCGTCTGTAATCCAGAGGTAGGGCCTGCCAGCCGCTCACCACCAGGTCCGTCTCGTCTGGGCCAAGGTCTGGGCCGGGTGGGGCGGGTGGCGGTGACTGGCCTGGCCCTGCTCTGGACGTGCAGCAGGGGAGGGTTTGCCTGGGCCTTGACGGCCTCACCCCAGGCCCAGCTTGGTGGCCTCTTGGCAGCAGAACTGCCCAGTGGCCCTCCCGGGTCTGGCCCCCGAGGCCCAGAGCTGCAGTGCCAGTTGGAAGCCCAACCCCCCAGTCTCAGAGCCATGTTCAGGAGGGCCTGCGCACGGTACACACGGGGGGGGGGGGCAGGAGGACCACAGGGACATAATGGTGGGGGAAGGTGCCTGCAGCCCCCAAACCAGGCTCGTACCCTGGGCACCGTGGCAAGACCAGGGTCCTTGGTGGCCTGGGAAGGAGCACAAGGGGCTCGGGCTGGGGTCGGCCCGCAACGTGGGGGACAAAATGGGGGGGGGCAGCACAGGTTGAGGAAGGATTGGAAGGGTCTGGCATCGGGGTGGGGTATGCGGGGGCACTGAGGGAGCATCCCTGGGTGGAAGCTGAGAGTTGGCCGGGAGCTGTGCCTTCATCCCTGGAGGTGTCAGTAGGAGAGAAGCTGTGCGGGGTTTGCCTTTGCGGGCAGTGGGTGAAGGGAGGCAAGAGCCAGGGAAGGCACGAGAGGGGCGAGGGCAGAACCTTGGGCACCGTCGGGGGCTAGGCAGAGGTGGGAGGGCCAGTGGACAGGCAGGTGGGCCACCCAGCCCCTCCGGCCCTCACCACCCGGTGCTTCCTCCGGCAGGAACTTCCGCAAACACCTGCGCATGGTCGGCAGCCGGCGGGTGAAGGCCCAGAGTAAGGCCAGGCCCGGGTGGGGGCAGGTGGAGGGGGCAGCTGCTGCGCTTGGCCGCGCTTCACGCGCTGCTGTCTGCACCCTAGACTCCGCCCCCCAGGCCCCGCCCAGTAGCCCTAGACTCCGCCCTTCACAGGCCCTATGGTCACTCCCAGGCCCCGCCCCAGCACTACCAGACTCCTCCCCTAGCCCTTCCCCCCACCCCACCCCGCACCCAAGACTCCACCCCCTCCCTGCCCTGCCATTCTTAAACTCTCCCGGCCCCAGCCAATGTCTCCTTCATCCAAGCTCAGGTGCCTCATGTCCTCAGTCCCCACCTTCAGCCAGGCCCTC
The DNA here is from genome assembly GCF_000243295.1 of Trichechus manatus latirostris. Classification (NCBI taxonomy): domain Eukaryota; kingdom Metazoa; phylum Chordata; class Mammalia; order Sirenia; family Trichechidae; genus Trichechus; species Trichechus manatus. The sequence goes on from NW_004444253.1 coordinate 686,247, forward strand.
CCTTCTAAGGCCTTGTTCAGGCCCCGTCCCTTCAGGCCACGCCCCTTCAGGCCACGCCCCACCTGCAGGCCCCATCCCCATTGGCTAATGCCGGTTTTGCTTTCACTGCAGCGTTCGCTGAGCGGCGCGAGCGGAGCTTCAGCCGGTCCTGGAGCGACCCCACCCCCATGAAAGCCGACACTTCCCACGACTCCCGAGACAGTAGGTGCCCCAGCGCAGGCTGGTCCACCTCCGCTAGGCCCCCAGACTCCCTGCTCAGCAGGCCTTCTGCGTTTCTGCTCTCAGCCTCAGTTTCCCCACCTGTGAGACTGGGGGTCGGTACCTCCCGTTCTCGTGCGTGAGATTAACTGAGATGGCACTACGAAAGCACAGACGTAGGCGGCTGTGGCAGTAATGAAGACGGGGTGCTGGGGTCCCCAATAGGGCTCCTGGCTAGCTATGCACCCTCTCCCACACCCGGGGCTCCGGTGTCTCACTGGCTCTGCAGGCAGCAGGGGAGGGGTCCTGGGAGACTGTACAGCGCCTGAGCTGGGAAAGGAGGAGCCGGGAGTGAGCTGCCATCTGTGACCACCTGCTCCCCAGGTACTGACTTGCAGAGCTCCTGCTGTACCTTGGATGAGACCTTCGAGGGCCTGGACTGGGAGGCTGAGAAGGGTCTGGAGGCCGTGGCCTGCGACTCAGAGGACTTTGTACCCCCCAAGGTCATGGTGAGGCCCCAGGGCTCAGCGGGTGGTGGGGGTGGCCAGCCTGCAGTGAGGGGTGGAAGGCTCCAGGGCAGGCGTGGGCCACTAAGTAGCCCCGCCCCCGCCCCCCCAGCTCATCTCCTCCAAGGTCCCCAAAGCTGAGTACATCCCCACCATCATCCGCAGAGACGACCCTTCCATCATCCCCATTCTCTACGTGAGTGCAATACGAGGGGGCTGGGCAGACCACGGGGGCAGAATAGGACCCGTGGGAGGATGGAGGGGGAGGGGATGACGGGATGACAGACTCCGTGGGTGGGACAGACCCCACAGGGGTGGGGGTGGGGGTGGGACAGGCCCCATAGGAGAGACAGACCCCACGTGGGGGGACAGCCTCTGGGACAGACCTCATGAGAGAGACAGATCCAATGGGTGAGACCGACCCACCATGGGTGGGACAGACTCCACAGGGAGGGGCCCTGACATGGTCTGTGTCTGTTCTTAGGACCATGAGCACGCAACGTTTGAGGACATCCTGGGTGAGTGCCCCCACCGGTCCCTCAAGTCCCTTCTGGTCCTGGGGAGGCAGACAGGGCAGGTGGTGGGCTGGGGCACTCACACCCCTCCACCGTCTCTAGAGGAGATCGAGAAGAAGCTGAACATCTACCACAAGGGGGCCCGGATCTGGAAGATGCTCATCTTCTGCCAGGTAGGGCCTCCCTTTTGTCCAGCCCAGGGGCTGCCGCTGAGTTGGGGGGCTAGCAAGAGGCGGGGAGGGGCAGCGAGCATGTGGGAGGGCGGTAGAGGACAGCACAGTAGACTGTCTGGAAGCACCTGCCTGAGCTCCGGAGAACCCGCCCTCAGAGGATCTGGCCCCCCGGGGACCGCCCCCAGAGGGCCCACCCCCCATGGGGCCCGCCCCCAGAGGACCTGCCCCCAGTGGACCCACCCTCCAGAAGGCCCGCCCCAAGAGGACCCGCCCGCAGTGGACCTGCCCACAGAGGGCCCGCCCCCAGAGGGCCCGCCTCACCCCAACTCTCCTGACTCACAGGGAGGCCCTGGACACCTCTATTTGCTCAAGAACAAGGTGGCCACGTTTGCCAAAGTGGAGAAGGAAGAAGACATGATCCAGTGAGGGGTGGGGCTGCTCCCGGGCAGGGAGGTAGAGGCAGAGGCCCAGGCCCCAGGGTCCCCCTCAAAGCTCCCCCATGGTGTTCCTCTGAACAACTGGGCTCTTAGGCCCCCCTGGGGCCTGCCGCCTCCTCTGGGCTGGAGGCCCCCTGTGGCGTATCCCCTCCTTTCCCTCGGTGACCCGAGCATCAGGCTCCCTGTGACCTGCCCCCTCCCTCACCACTGGGGACCTGGGCTTGAGGCCCCCCTATGACCTGCCCCCCCAGCTTCTGGAAGCGTCTGAGCCGCCTGATGAGCAAAGTGAACCCCGAGCCGAATGTCATTCACATCATGGGTTGTTACATCCTGGGGAACCCCAATGGAGAGAAGGTATGGGGATCCCAAACTTTACCCAGACTTCTAGAGACCCCACACCTGGGAGAGGAGACAACAGGACTCCCACTTTTCCTCCGAGCACCCTTTCCCTCCCCCTAGTCCCCCAAGGGAAACTCTCTGCTCCTGAGCCCAGCCCAGGTCTGGGGATTCTAAGAAGGGGGTGGGCTCTGGCTCGGCCCTATTCCCCTGCCTGCATCCCCCCCCCCGGACCCCCCCGCCCTTCCCCAAGCTCCCCTCCCCCACCCCTCACAGTCCTGCCCCTTCCTTCCAGCTGTTTCAGAACCTCAGGACCCTCATGACCCCATACAGGGTCACCTTCGAGTCCCCCCTGGAGCTGTCGGCCCAAGGTGAGTCCGCCCAGCCTGGTCCCCAGCCCTTGGGTGGGTCTGGGACCCCCTGCCTGGCCTGAGCCGCCCTCGTCCCCCCCAGGGAAGCAGATGATCGAGACCTACTTCGATTTTCGGCTGTACCGCCTGTGGAAGAGCCGGCAGCACTCGAAGCTGCTGGACTTGGATGATGTCCTGTGAGGGCCGGCCGCTTGCTCGGGACCAGGGCACCTGGGGCCAGTCCCCGTGGCCACCGGGTCTGGGTCCTGGCCCAGCACAGAGCCACCTCAGGGCTGACGCTTGCTCAGGTTCTCCGCAGTTGTCCACTGCGCTGGCACGGGGCCCGCTGGGGATACCAGCCCTGCCTGCAGCCAGCGCCCAGGAGCTGTCCTCCTCGGGCCGTAGAAATAAGTGCAATTTTTCACACCCCTGAAACAATTCAGAGTGCAGCAGCATTGCTAGTTAACTAGTTAAGCACTGTGCTACTAGTTAGCGCGTAGATGGTGGCCCCGTGGCCGGCGTGTTCAGGACTCTCCCCGGCCCGGCTGTCTTCATCACCAGCATAGGTGAGCCTGGCTGCGTGGCCGGGTGCCCCGCCTGGCCGTCCACCCCCCGAGGCCCCCCCCCCAGGCCCCGTCGTCCGCTTCAACCCCTCCCCGCCGCTTACTCTGACATCAGCAGTCCTGTGGGCAGCAGCGGGGAGATGTCCCCCTTTCCCCAGGAGACGCCGGGCCGGGTTGCCCTGCACTCCACTCACTGCTGGGGGATTTAGCTTGTGCTGCCATGCTCTGGAGCTGTCCCAGCCTGGTCGAGCAAGCGGGGCTGGCCAGGGCTAGCCGGGGCTGGGTCCCGGCGGTGGGCAAGGATGTCCATGCTCTGCAGAGCGCCTCTGGTCCATGGTGGCAAAGGGCTGGAGCTTTCCAGGGCCCAGTGAGGGCGGCCTTCCTGTACATAGCTGGGACTTGGGGGCAGGCCCCCCTTTTTCAGAACCGGGCTCCAGTGCAGAGGGAGGGGCTGGGGAGTGGGCTCAGAACAATGTACGATATCCCTTAGAGTGACATTAAACCTGATTCTCCGCTGCGGCCAGCGTGCCTCTCCTCCCTGCAGCCCCTCGCCTTGGACAGGGCAGGGGTGGGGGGCCCCCCGGGCAGGAGGTCGCCTCATCTCCGGGCCCCGAGCAGATGCCGCACTTGCTGGACTCAGGGCTGGGCCCTGCCTGGCCGCTGCCATTGCTGCCTCTGCACGTGGTCAGAGCTGGAGGGCGGGGGGTGACCACAGAACAGGCCCCGCTTGTTCCCACGGTGGTTCCTGGTCCAGGTGGGGGTGGATAGGGGGGATGGCGTGGGAATCGAGTAGGTGCAGCCGGGCCGTCTGAGTCTGTGAGTCCTGGAGAGACGGGAGGGCTGCAGCTGGGGCAGAGGACAGGACCGCCCCCGCAGTCCTTTCCTCACCCCCTCAGGAAGGGCCCCTGGGCACCATGATTCAGTTTCCCCTCCCCAAGTCCCTCTAGGTGGCTGGACAGGAGGTGGAGGGGACGCAGGTTCCCCATGGAGAAGACCAGCCTCAGGGACTACTGCCTTCATCTCTCTCTGAACCCCTAGTCTGTGACTCAGACGAGGACCTTTCCATTCCCCCTTGGCCAGGGGCCCTGCCTGCACCCTGTGAACACCCCTCCCCATCTCCACCCACCCACCCAGCTCTGCTCTGGGGCCCACCTGGGTGGTAAGCAGCAAGACTCTGAGGACAACTCCCTGCAGCCCTTGCCCCTTCGGCCACACCTCCCACCAATCCTGCTGGGCCAGGAGGCCAGTCCAGGGCAGCTGGGAGGGGCCGGGAGTGCATGGTAGGCCCACCCAGGCCAGGTCTGAGTGGCTCAGGGGTCCCAAGGCCTTGCCTGCCCCCTGGGCCAATGCTAGCATCCCTGAACACATTGGCGCTCCTTCAGCTGCCCTGGTTCCACCCAGCGTCCTGCTGCTGAGGGTACCTCAGGGGCACTGCTGCCAGGAGGGGCACTGCTGCTGCTGGGGGCACCTCAAGGGCACTGCTGCCGGTGGGGGCGTCACGCCGGTCGAGTGTGGTCACTCACTGGCTGTTTGCAGAGCTGCTGTGCCGCCAGGAAGCCGTGCTCCAGGGGGCGTGGAGGAGGAACCCAAGAATCCTGGATCCCAGGGGTGACGAAGACCCGAGGCTGGTCTTATCTCCTGGATCTGATGGGCGATTGGCCAAGGGGGCTGTGACTAGAGCCCCCCAGCCAAAATGTGACTCCTGGTCCCCCTGGTGGAAAAAGTGCTTGCTTCTGCCATTATGCCAGCACCTGGCTCACTACATGTAAAGACTCCAGACGGATTGACCCAAGTGAAGAAAAGTACCAAGAAAAGTTAGCAGACAGTGTGTGTGAACTTTACGAGCCATGGTGGTGCAATGGTTAAGCGCTCGGTGGCTAACCAAAAGGTCAGCAGTTCGAACCCAGTGACTCTGAAGGAGAAAAGACCTGGCGATCTGCTCCCATAAAGATTACAGCCTAGAAAACCCTATGGGGCCGTTCTACTCTGTCACACGGGGCTGCTATGGGTCAGAGTCAACTCAAGGGCACCCAACGACAACAACAGCAAGCAACAATAACACGCATAACCTAGTGGTGGGGTTTCTCAGTAAGGAACCCAGAAATGATAAATAAAACATGGACATGTTTTATCAAATTATTAAAAATAGGAAAAACAATAGAGGTGCGTAAACGGAGAGAGTAGGCCAACGATAGTTGGGGAAATACTTGCAACACGTGAGGGAGAAGGATTAGGGTCCATAATATATAAAGAGTTTTTATAAATTGGCAAGACAAAAGTCAATAGCAAAAGCTGAGCAAAGATACAAAGAGACAGCCCACGGTGGAGGAAATCCGAATGGCCAGTAACTGCATGCAGAGCCTTGACCCGTTAGGAACAGCTGGATGCAGAGCCTTGACCCGTTAGGAACAGCTGCCTGCAGAGCCTTGACCCGTTAGGAACAGCT
>NW_004444253.1:692313-693583 GCF_000243295.1 Trichechus manatus latirostris
TTAGGAACAGCTGGATGCAGAGCCTTGACCTGTTAGGAACAGCTGCATGCAGAGCCTTGACCCGCTAGGAACAGCTGCCTGCAGAGCCTTGACCCACTAGGAACAGCTGCATGCAGAGCCTTGACCCGCTAGGAACAGCTGTCTGCAGAGCCTTGACCCGCTAGGAACAGCTGCCTGCAATCGTAACCCGTTAGGCTCAGAGGAAGAGCCCATCAAAGCAGCCACGAGACAGTGCTTCTTGCCGTCAGAGTGGCAAGGCGTAAAAGGTTATGGCTGCCTTGTGCTGGTGAACTTGTGCAGGAAGGGGAATCTGAATTATGGCCTTTGGGGAAGCATCTGGCAGTAGCTCTTGAAATGACCATAACTGATGAACTCCAATGCCCGTGGAGCCGGCAGCCTCCTTCCTGTGACCGCCAAGGATGCCGTCCGGCACCGTTCTTCACTGGGGTAGGATCATCCAACCACTGATTCAGGGGCTGCGCAGCTGTGTGAGGGGACAAAGTGGCCAGCTGCTCTGTGGTTTGCCTGTCTCAGGGCCCAGAAACCCGAACAAAACCTGTTGCCGTCCAGTCGATTCTGACCCATAAGCGACCCTATAGGACAAAGTAAAACTGCCCCATAGGGTTTCCAAAGAGCAGCTTGTGGATTCGAACTGCCGACCTTTTGGTTAGCAGCTCTTGCTCTTATCCACTGTGCCACCAGGGCCCCCGTCTCAGGGCAGAGGCCCAAATACCGCTGTCTAAATCTAGGTCGTGCTAACAACCTGATAAACAAAGCGTGTTCTGCCCTCCCACCTTGGCGCATGTACCTCCAGAGCCGTCCAGGGGGCAGGCTGGAATCAGAGTTCTCGCGGAAGTAGACGTCAAGGGCAGAGCCGGCCACAGCTGCCCCACTCTGCCCTGCCTGGAGCTGCCTGCTTGCTTGTGCCTGTGGGCAGCCTGGCCTGCGTGTCCAGGCGCAACCACACACACCCCAACAGTACCCTCCTGGAGCCCCCAGCCCGCACATGCTCTTGGCCTAGCAGCCCCCCGTCGGAGGCAGACCTGGGGTGAGGCCTAGAAGAGGGGTGGAGAGGTGTGGGGGGCCTTCTCACCCAAGTGTAAGGGAGTGCGGAGGTGTGGTCCTCCTGTGAAAGGAAACAGCAAACCCAGTGATGGGAATAAACATGTACTCGTCAGCCACGTCAGTCACGGAGGAGGGTGGCCCATCACTCTGCAGGCTGTTAGCACTGCTGGGAGGGAGGAGAGGGGAGAGGGCTGTTAGCACTGCT
>NW_004444253.1:693967-700156 GCF_000243295.1 Trichechus manatus latirostris
GTGGGGCACTGGAGGGGCTGAAGGGGGATCCCACTGGGGGAGGTCTAAGGGACTAAGTAGGTTCCTAAGCTGGAAGCCTAAGGGAAGGGAGTCTTGTTGCGGGGAGGGGTCTCTGGTCCCCAGGCAGGGTTGCAGGAGGGGTCTGGCACCTGAGAGGACCTGAGGGAGGGGCTCCAGTGTCCCTGGGAATAAGGATTCAGGTAGGGGCGGATTATTCAATAGGCAAGGTAAGCACAGTGCTTACCTTGCTTACCAAATCATCTGTAGTGAACAATTTCACATTTTTCCACCACATCAAAGATTCTGCTTCTAGGTATGGCTGGTATCTGTCTCTCCCAACCCCACAGCACGTTCCTACAGAATCGAAGTTTTTTCAAATTTACAATCCCTGACAGGGACAGATTATCCAGTAAGCAAGGTAGACACAGGCTTACCTGTGCTTATTTACTAATCTGTAGTGAACAATTTCACATGGGTTTAACAACATCTTTGAAAAACATGTGAAATTGTTCACTACAGATTAGTAAATAAACACAAGTAAGCCCGTGCTTACCTTGTTTATTGCGTAATCCACCCCAGGTTCCAGGCTGGGAGCGTTAGGGGGACAAAAAGGCTTGAGGCAGGGAGTCTCCGGGTCCCTAGAAATAGAGGCCTCAAGCAGGGGTGCTGGGGGAGGAGTCGGGGGGGAGGAGAGGGGAGAGGGCTGTTAGCACTGCTGAGGGGGGAGGAGAGGGGAGAGGGATGTTAGCACTGCTGGGGGGGAGGAGAGGGGAGAGGGCTGTTAGCACCGCTGGGGGGGAGGGAAGGGGCTGGGGGAGGCGGAGAGGAAAGGAGCCTGCCGGCAAGCTGTAGACTCAAGGGGCAGTGACTCACTGAAAGTGCAGAGGGCCGGGCAGGCACTCGCAGCCTGGCTGCCAACGGGCAGGCGGGGTGGGCGGAAGAGGGCGAGACACTCATTCGGCTTTGGGAGAAGATAACAGACAACTGTAGCTTCTGTTTTACTTCCCTATCATCTCTGCCAAAAAACCACAAGCATGGACCCAGAGTCTGTGTCTTTGATGCAGCAATATGCTTGTAGGAGTCGTCCCCAAAATAGCCAGGGATGCAATCAAAGGTTTCTCTGCCGACGCCTGTGGCAGTGAGATTTATAGCGGTGCAGGTGCTGGCAACACGCAGCCTCCTGTGGCCGCCTTCACCTGACAGGTCCTAATCAGAACTCCCCTCCCACATCAGCCCGTGGCAGCACAGACCCAGGCTCCTCCCCCTTAGCCTGCAGGCAGGTGGGTCTGCCCCGCCCCCACTGGCCACCCCGGGACAGGCCACCATCTCTCTGACAGCTGCAGCCCCCATCCACCCTGGCTTCCACTTCCAGCCATAGCCCTACCGTGCCCTCTCCTGGCGGCTGAATCAAGCTTCTGGGGGAACATCTGCCCCAGCTGGAACCCTCCAACTGCCCCCACTACCCTTAGGATGAGGCTCATACTCATCCCATAGCCCCCTCATTGGGGCCCCCTGCTTCTCAGATGCTCCTCCCACTCTGGACACTCCAGGATCTTTGCATATGCTGTCCTCTGTGCATGGACCTCCTCCCCCATCACTGGTTTCCTTCTGGCTCCTGCTTCCAACGCTGAACTGACTGTGAACCCAAAGCCCACCAAGGCTTAACCAAGCATATACACTTTCCAAGCCCAGAACCTCATGAAGTCATAGCAATCCAGGGTAAAAGCCAAAATTACGCAGCATCTGAAGAGCCACGGAATTCTTGACCAACAGGGGAAAGACCACTGATGGACACCAAGGAGGAGAAGACACAGATGCGGAAATTACCTGACAATGGCTCCAAAGCAGCTATTATAAAAAAGCTCTAAGGAGCAACCACAAAGCCTTAAATATTAAAATGGAAAGTGTCGGCAAAGAAATAGAAGAACCAAATGGAAACTTTAAAACTGATATATACAGTAATTGAATAAGACTCCTCAACTCATTTTGCAAGCCCAGTTTACCCTGACACTGAAAAAAGGCTGAAGAACTCATTCAGCTTGGGGACGACAGAGGAAAGAATCAGTGAACCTGAAGGAAGATTAACAGAAATCACCCAATCTGAGCAACAGAGAGAGATAAAAAAAAAAAAAAAAAGATTGTAAAAATCAATGAACAGAGCGTCAGGGACCTGTGGGACAACAAAGGCCCAACATGCGTATCTTTGGAGCCACAGAAGAAGAGGAAGAGATGGATGCTGAAAAAAGTCTTTGAGGAAATAAAGTCTGAAAACATCCCGAGTTTAGCAAAAGACATAAACCTACAGCTTCAAGAAGCTGAGCGAACCCCCAACAAATAAACTCAAAGAAATCCGTGCCTAGACACATCCGAATTATACAAAACGTTTAAAGAAGAAAGAGCACAAATTCCAAAATTCCTCCCGGGAAATAGAAGAGGGAATGCTTCCCAGCTCATTTTATAAGCCCAGTTTATTCTGATACCAAGCTAGCACTAAAACAATACTACAGACCCTTGTGAACATAACTGCAAAAATCCTCAACAGAATACTCACAGATCGAATCCAGCAATATATAAATAGAATGATACACCACAACCAAGTGGGGTTTATCCTGGGAATGCAGGGCTGGCTCAATGTTACAAAACTATCCATCGATGTAATCCACTATATTGGGAAAAAATCACACGTTCATATAACTGGATGAAGATTTGACAAAATACAGCACCCGTTCATGATGAAAACTCTCAGCAAAGTAGGAACAGAAGGAACTTCCTCAACCTGATAAAGAATGTCTACGCAAAACCTAGAGTTGCCAGCATACTTAGTGGTGACGACCGAATGCCTACCCCCTGAGATCAGAGCAAGGCAAAGATGGCTACTCTTACCACTCCTGCTCAACACAGTGTGGAAGTCTCAGCCAATGCAATAAGGCAAGAAAAACAAATAAAAGGCCTGCAGATTGGAGAGAAAGAATGAAGCTGTCCCTGTTCAAAGACAACATGATTATGTATGTAAAAAACCCAGGGAATCTACACACAAATTCCCGGAACTAATATGTGAGTTTAGCAAGGTCACGGGATACAAGGTCAACACAAACACCAGTCATATTTATGTATACTACTAGTCAACAATCGAAAAACAAATTTATGGTAAAAACCAAAAAACCAAACCCATTGCCACTGAGTGAATTCCAGCTTATAGCAGCCCTATAGAGGGGTTCCAAGGCTGTAAATCTTTACGGAAGCAGACAGCACGTCTTTCTCCTGCAGAGCGGCCAGTGGGTTGAAACCGCTGACCTTTTGATTAGCAGCCAAGTGATTAACCACTGCACCATAGCTCTCTCAAAATGAAATACTTAGGTGTAAATTTAACAAACATGTACAGGACCTTTATTCTGGAAACTAGAAAATGCTGATGAAATTTTAAAAAAAAAGGTTTTTAAACTTAAATACAAAATAAATGGAGAGATAAATCATATTTGTGGGTTGGAAGACTCAATATCATTAATATATTAATTCTTCCCAAAGTGACCACAGTTTTAATACAATACCAATCAAAATGCCAGAAGTATTTTTCGTAGCTAGAGAAACTAATTATAAACTTTATATGAAAGGATGGCCCCTGGGCACCCTTTTAGCTCAGTAATGAAGTCACTCCCAAGGTTTACCCTTCAGCCAAAGATTAGACACCCCACAAAACAAAACGAGACTAATGGGGCACACCAGCCCAGGGACAAGGACTAGAAAGCAGGAGGGGAGAGGAAAGCTGGTAATAGGGAACCCAAAGTCCAGAAGGGAGAGTGTTGACTTGTCGTGGGGTTGTTAACCACTGTCATAAAACAATATGTGTACTAACTGTTTAATGAGAAACTATTTGTTCTGTAAACCTTCATCTAAAGTACAATAAAAAAAATTTATATGGAAGGGACAAGGAACTAGAATAGCTAAAACAATTTTGAAAAAGAAGAATAAGTTGGAGGACTCCCACTACCCAATTTTAAGATTCGTACCTGACTACAGTAATCATGACAGACACATAGATCAATACTGTACAACAGAGTCCAGAAATAACCCACACAAATATGGCTACTTAATCTTATTACAAAGGTGCAAAAGAAATTCACTGGAGACAGGATATGCTTTTCAACAAACGGTTCTGACACATATATAAAGAAAATGAGCCACAGCTTAAACCTCACATCTTATACACAGATGAACTTAAAATGGATCATGGATTTGAACGTATAATGAAGAACTGTAAAACTTTTAGGAGAAAGAAGCCTTCATGAACTGAAGGTAGACGAAGAGCTTTTAGAAATGACATGAAAAGCATGACCTAAAAGAACAACTTGTTGATAAGTTGGACTTCATCAAAAGTAAACATTTTTAGACACATCCAAACTCCCTCAGGGACTGAATTGCTGGGCAGAGGGCTGTGGGGACCATGGTCTCAGGGAACATCTAGCTCAACCGGCATAACACAGTTTACAAAGACAATGTTCTACATTCTACCTTGGTGAGTAGAGTCTGGGGTCTTAAAAGCCTGTGAGCAGCCATCTAAGATACTCCACTGGTCTCACCCCTTCAAGAGCAAGGGAGAATGAAGAGAAGAGGATACAAGGAAAGGATTAGTCTGAAGGACTGATGGACCACAGCTACCAAGGCCTCCAACAGACTGAGTCCAGTACAACTACATGGTGCCTGGCTACCACCGCTGACTGCTCTGACCAGGATCACAACAGAGGGTTCTGGACAGAGCTGGAGAAGGATGTAGAACAAAATTCTAACACACACAAAAAAGACCAGATTTACTGGCCTGAAAGAGACTGGAGAAACCCTGAGAGTATGGCCCCCAGACACCCTTTTAGCTCAGTGGTGAAGTCACTTCCGAGGTTCACCGTTCAGCTGGGGATTGGACAGCCCCATAAAACAAAACGGGACTAATGAGGCACAGCAGTCCAGGGACAAGGACTAGAAGACAGAAGGGGACAGGAAAGCTGGTGATGGGGAACCCAAGGTTGAGTAAGGATATTGTTGACATGTCGTGGGGTTGTTAACCATTGTCATAGGGTAACAGGTGTACTAACTGTTTAATGAGAAACTATTTTGTTCTGTAAACCTTCATCTAAAGTGAGAATAGCAGCACAACTGGAAGAAAGTAATCGATGTCACTGAACTGTGCATGTAGAAATTTTTGAAATGGTGTCTCTTTGGCTATGTACATTTTCACCAAAAAAAAAAAAAAAAAGATCGAAAAGGGAGAGGGTTGGCATGTCGTGGAGTTGTTAACCAACGTCATAAAACGATATGTGTACTGACTGTTTAGTGAGAAACTATTTGTTCTGTAAACCTTCACCTAAAGTACAATAAAAAAAAAAAAGTAAACATTTTTGCTCTGTGAAATACACTGTTAAGAGAATGAAAAGTCAAGCCACTGACTGGGAGAAAATCTTTGCAAATCCTGTACACACCTGACGAAGGACTTGCAGCCGCAATATGGAAGGAGCTCTCGGAACTTGACAAGGAGAAACCAAACAATAAAAAAGAGGAACAGCTCATGGAGGAGGCTACGCAGGTGGCAAACGCTGTAGACATGTGAAATGATGGTCAGCGTCGTTAGCCGTCAGGGAGGTGCAAATTAAAACCGCAATGAGATGCCACTACACACCTATCAGGACGGCAAAAATAAAACACAGTGACAGCACCAAATGCCGGTGAGCCTGAGGAGAAACCGGCACTCTCACACCTTGCTGGTGGGCATGCAAAATGGTGCGGGCTCTCCGGAAGATGGTTTCGCAGTTCCATGTAAAGTTAAGCACTCAGTTGTGTGGTATATTCCCATACAGCTCGGCAGCCCCACTCCTGGGTGTTTACCCAAGGGAGACGAAAGCATAGTTCACACAAAGTCTTGACCACGAATATTCACAGAGCTTTATACATAAAAGCCAAGAGTGGAAACACCCCGTACCCTTCAACAGGTGGATGGCTAAGCAAACCCTGGTGGGTCCGTACAAAGGGACTCACAAAAGAGGGGCTCACAAAGGAGGGGCCGCTGACCAGCACCCCCAGGGGTTCTCAGAGTTTTCCCTGGAGAGAAGGAAGTCAGTCTCTAACATCACACGAGGTCTGATCCAGTTATATGACATTCTCCAAAAGATAAAACTCTCATGAAGAGAACTGGCAATTAAAGTG
>NW_004444253.1:700256-724708 GCF_000243295.1 Trichechus manatus latirostris
GTGGTGGGTGGGGGGGAGCTGACTACAAAGGAGCCGCTCCAGGGAGATGTTTGGGTGAGGAGCTATTCTGTGTCTGATTGTGGTGTGATCACACAAATCTACATACGCATAGGGGAAAAAAGGGGCAATTTAACCGTGTGAATTAAAAAACCCCAGCAGGGGTGAGAGGCTGGACTGGACTGGGTCCCCTCTGTCCCACCGCGGCTTCCAGGCCTCCCCCCTTGGCTCTGGCCGCCCTGGCTCAGGCCCTTTCGGGTCACCTGACTCCCACGATCCCTTAGCCCAGCCCAGGCACCCCATCTTCCCACTGGGGAAGGGTAGAGGTCAAAGTCTGTGGGGCCTCGGCCAGGGAGGGCTGCCGTGGGGTAGCAGGGCGGGGGACACAGGACCCAGGTCACAGGAGGACAGAGGGCTGGGGAACGGGGCTGAGAGGACAGAGGACTGGGTTGGCAGGGGGGCTGGAGGCTGGGGGACAGGGGTTCCCTGAAAGCACCTGCCCTCCCCTCCCTGTCACCAGGGCGGGTTCAGCCTTTGCCCTCCCGGTGATCCAGAGAGCTGAGATCACTGTCCCTCCCCCCAGTCGGTCCTCCCCTCCCCATTTTGCTTCTTCCCACCCCCTATCCCCTGCCTGAGGCTGCCCCTGACAGGGGCCCTGCAGGGGTTCAGGCCAGCGGGTATAATGGGGCGGTGTCGCAGGAGGACCGGGGTCACTGGACAGTAGCAGCCGCTGTGCTCTGCGCCCTCCACGCTGTCACCACTGTGGAGCCGGGACCAGTGGGCGGTGACTGGGGAGGTGGAGCAGACGGCAGGTGCCCGAAGGACGACAGATGCCCCAGCCAGAGCTTCCTTGTTGCTGCCAGTCGGCCGGCCACCAGCCCAGGTGAGGGGGATGTTCCTGTGCCGAGGCTGTCCTATCCCCAGGGGGCTGTCTCTATCCCGAGGGGGTTGGCCTGTCCCCAGGGGGCTGTCCCTGTCCCAAAGGACCATCCTGTCCCCAGGGGCCTGTCTCTGGAGCAACCTGCCCTTCCTCTTTGCTGCCCACCTGAGGGCTCAGGCTGGGGTCTGGGCTTGCTCTTCCCCTGGAGGTGTTGTGTGAGGTGGGGTCCCTGGCTGTTTGTGTCTCTGAGTTGCCCTGAGACTGGAGGTGGGATGCTGATCTGGAACACAGGCGGGTTTGGTGAAGGGCTGCGCCTCCGCTCTGCTCTGTGGGTCTCAGTCTCCCCTGACAGTGGGAGGACCCTCCCCCCCCCCAGGACAGCTGTGAGGACCACGAGCCAGTCTCCCTGAGGCGTGCTCCGGCCCTGCCCAGAGCTGGGGTGAAGCCCGTGGTGGGGCCAGCATCCCTGAGGGACACTCGGACACTCGGGTGACACAGTAGCCCCAGGGCTCAAGGTGCTCATCTTCAAAGGGGGTTCTGGGCTGTCATTGGGGCAGCGGTACCCAAGGAGGGCTGGAGCGGCCAGCACTGGGGGCAGGGTCGTCCCAGGCTGCTTGGTGACCCCCACGGGCTCTCCAGGCCCCTCCGGGGGCCCAGGACACAGACGTAGCTCCCCCACTGCCCCGGCTTCTGTGGCCCCACACAGGCCCAAGCCGAGGGGGTAGATGCCGCTGGGCCCCACTGCCAACTGCATTCCTGGGCCCACCTCAGCCAGCAGCAGAGCGCCTGTCTTGGGCCAACAGAAAAGTTTCAGAATCAGATTAGAGAAAACCAAGGTCTAAGTTTTCAAACAGAAACCAGATTTCTTTGTTCATAATCCCCTGTGCGAAGTTCCCTTAACTGAGATGACCTGTCTCTGGGACGCCAGCTGACCTTGCTCGTTGGGTTACACACGTGGAAGGAACAGATCTCCTGTGACCCTCCTGGCTTAATGTGACCTCGGCCAGCAGAAAGGCAGGTGGGCGGAGAGGCCAGGGGTCTGGGCCAGCTCTGCCTGAGTTCCGAGTGGGGAGACCCAAGGAGCTGGAACATGTCCTCCTCCCAACTCACCCCAAAGGGAGGCCATGAGGGGCGCAGAGGGGCCTGGAGAGGGGGTGGGGACGCTTCCTCAGATAATGTGGACGGTAGCTCTGCCCGCCCATCTGTTGGGTGTCCACAGAGTCACTGACAGCGGCATTGAAAAGGGCTATCCTAGACCCTTCCATAGTGCGTGCCACGGGCTAGCCTTGACCCAAACAAGGTAGCTGTCCCCCACAGGCCCCTCTGATGGTCTTGGGCCTTGCACCCTGTGGCTCCCCATGACCCGGGCAATGGTGGTGTCTGAGCCCCAGGGAGGTGTTCAGGGCAGCAGCGTCGAGGGACATGGGGGTGCCCTGAGCCCCTGCCTCCAGAGGGCTGAGGGAGGAGCAGCAGGTGGCATCCAGTGCACACTGCTGCCCCCCTCCGCAGGTGCCAGCCCCGCCCCCACTATGGGGCTGTCCTGGAAGAATAGGGTCCTCACTGTCCTACTGGGGGTCGCTGCTGCCTCAGGCCTCACCACACTCATTCTCTTCCTGGTGGAGGCCACCAGAATCCTCCTGCCTGCAGACAGCAAGGTGAGCTGGCTGGTCCAGAGTGGGGGTGCAGGCTGGGGTGACACCGCCTGCTCCCTCCTGATCCCTGCCACCCCCAGTTCGGGATTGTGTTCGACGCCGGCTCCTCCCACACGTCCCTCTTCGTGTACAAGTGGCCAGCAGACAAAGAGAACAACACGGGCGTGGTCAGCCAAGCCCTGGCCTGCCAGGTGGAAGGTCAGTTGGCGCCCGTGACTGCAGGCGAGGGGCTCCTATGGGGGGCGGGAGCTGTGTCGACCTAGAAGAAACAGGCTCAGTGAGGTTGAGGGGTGTGCCTAAGGTCACACAGCTCAGGTGCTGGGCTACACCTGTGTGTGCCCCACGGGGCTGCAGGGAGGCCCCTTGCTTGTCCTTCCTGCAGGCCCCTGCCCTCCAGTTCTGTTCCTTCAGCTGCCCCTCCCTCTGGACCCCTGAGGCTCCCCACCCCCACCCTGCTGGGTAGCTGCCCTCCAGGGAGGGCCCTGAGGGAGGAAGGAGGGAGGCCTGGCTGAGTGTTGGGGCTGCCTCAGCAAAGCATCCCAAGTGGGGCTTCAGATCACAGCAAAGTATCCTCTCAAGGTCCAGATCCAGGTGTCTGGGTCGAGCCCCCTCTGATGCTCTAAGGGAGGACTCTTCCTGGCCTCGGCCAGCTCCTGGTGGCCCCAGGCATCCCCTGGCTTGTGGCCGCATTGCTCCAATTGCTGCCTCCGTGGTCACATGGTGTCTTCTCTCTGTGCCTTGTTCTCTTCCGTCTCTCATAACACTTGAATTAGGGCCCCCCGGTAATCCCGGATGTTCTCACCTGAGACCCTTCCTTGATCACACCCACACAGACCTTACCCCAACAGGCCCACATTCACAGGTCCCGGGCCGCCCTTCCCCCCACGGCCAGCCTTTCAGCCTGGCAACCCCGGAGCCTGGCCCCAGTCCTCTGTTTCAGGGCCAGGGATCTCCTCGTATACGTCCAACCCTGCTCTGGCCGGTGAGAGCCTGCGGGGCTGCCTGGAGGAGGCGCTGGCGCTGATCCCCAAGGCTCAGCACTGGGAGACGCCCACGTTCCTGGGGGCCACCGCCGGCATGAGGCTGCTCAGGTGAGGCGGAGGGCGCTGGCGATGACACCGAGGGGGGCGAAGTGGGGGCCGGTGGGGGCTCCGGCTCCAGCCACCCCGACCCCCTGTGCTCTGTCCAGCCAGAAGAACGGCTCTCAGGCCGAGCGCATCTTCGCAGAGGTCGCCCGGGTCCTACGCCAGTCCCCCGTGGACTTTCGGAGCGCGGCGCTCCTGACGGGGCTGGAGGAAGGCGCCTTTGCCTGGATTACCATCAACTACGCGCTGGGCATGCTGCTAACGGTGCCCGGGCAGCCGAAGGACGGGGCGGGGTCCGAGGGGTGGGGCAGGGTCCCCAGGGCGCTACCCCGAGGGCTAGGTTGAGGTCCAAGGGGCGGGGTGGAGTCCTGAGGGCCGGGTGGGGACCCAGGGATGGGGCAGGCGTCAGCGGGGAGCGAGCCTGAAGAGCAAGGCTAAGCTCTGAGGGGCAGGGCGGGTCCCAGGGCAGGGCAGACGGTGGGGTGAGACCCGTGTCAGGGCTGGTGGACAGGGCCTGGGGTCACCGCGTCTGAGTGGGCCCTGTCTGTGGTCAGTACACCTTCTCCGGAGAATGGGCCCGGCCCCCCGAGGCGACGTTGGTGGGCGCCCTGGACATGGGCGGGGCCTCCACGCAGCTCTCCTTTGTCCCCGGAGGCCCCATCCTGGACCCCAGCACGCAGGCCTCCGTCCTCCTCTACGGCTCCAGCTACAACGTCTACACACACAGCTACCTGTGCTTCGGGCGGGACCAGGTGCTGAGCCGCCTCCTGGCCCGGCTGGTGCAGGTCAGGCCCACGAGGGCAGGGCGGTGCGGTGGGCCGCGGCTCCCCGAGGTGCTCAGGCTCTCTCCTCACAGGGCAGCTCGTCGGGCCTGGTCCGTCATCCCTGCTACCACAGCGGCTACCAGGCCACACTGCCCCTGGCGCCCCTGTTCGAGTCGCCCTGTGTCGGGACCTCGGCTCCCGCTGGCACCGCCCAGAACCTCACGATTGAGGGCGCGGGGAACCCCGGGGCCTGCGTCTCTGCCATCCGGGAGCTCTTCAACTTCTCCAGCTGTGAGGGCCGAGCAGACTGCGCCTTTGACGGGGTCTACCAGCCCCCCGTGCGGGGCCAGTTCTACGTGAGCGCCCGTACTACCCTCAGCCCCGCCCCCTTCCTCCGCTGGGACCTGGGACCCCGGGTCGGGTGGGGTCCCCGCTGGCCCGTGGGCCTGCTGGCTGCCCCACCTAGAGCAGGGCTTCCACCCCCAGGCCTTCTCCAACTTCTACTATACCTTCCGCTTCCTGAACCTCACCTCGGGACAGCCCCTGGACACGGTCAACGCCACCGTCTGGGAGTTCTGCCTGCGGCCCTGGAAGCTGGTGAGTGGCCAGGGCCGCGCCTACCTGGCCCCCTCTGGCCCCTGGGCTTTAGCTGTGGGCAGATGGGGCTCAGAGGGCCCCCCCAGGCGCCAGGCACGACCAGGCAGGGGCATCACAGAGGGAGGGCTCCAGCCCCTCTGGGCAGTGTGGCCACAGGGTTCAGGGGAGCCCTGGGGAGGGACAAAAGTCATGGCAGCCTTCCTCTGGCAGAAGCCCACTGTCTCGTCGGCTGTGAGGAGGGGGCCGCACCAGCCTCCTCTTGGCAGATCCCAGGAGTCCCCAGCACAGCTGGGAAGAGCTCTCTGCCAACTGCCCAGACCCCCGACCCCTCCTCCTGTTGTCCAGTCTCAGTCTGGCCTGCTAGTGGGGGCCGCCCATCACTGGGACAGGGTGCTGTTAGGGGTCCTGGGCCCACCGTCAGGAGGGGTGGAGCCCTCCACCCCTGACGCCTCTGCCTCTCGGGCCCCAGGTGGAGGTGAGCTATCCCGAGCAGGCCCCCTGGCTTCGAGACTACTGCGCCTCTGGGCTATACATCCTCACACTCCTGCTTGAGGGCTATGGCTTCAGCGAAGAGACCTGGCCCAGCATCAATTTCCGCATGCAGGTGACAGGGACCCCACCCGGCGTGCCTGCAGCGAGTGGGGGCCTGGGGCTGCGCCCTGCAGCCCTGACCAAGTGCTTGTCCACAGGCGGGCGGGACCGACATCGGCTGGACGCTGGGCTACATGCTGAACCTGACCAACATGATCCCGGCCAAGGCGCCCATCACGAAGCAGGCGGAGAGCTACGGCGTCTGGATGGCCACCATTGTCCTTGTGGCGCTGACGCTTGGGGCCATTCTTGGGGCTGTTGCCGTCCAGCTCCTCTGGCCCTGGAACTAGGGCCATGGTGCCTGTGATGCTGCGGGTGGAGGCCCAGCCCCGCGGCTCAGCAGGGGCTCCTTCACAGTCGAGGTCCTGCCCCGGTTGTACCTCTCGTGACCTTGCTCTGTGGGCTCTGGGCCCTCAGTCAGCTGACGGTGGACAGGGCCTCAGCATGACCTGAGCCTTCTCCAACGAAACCTGGATGCTGTCCTGCGGCATGCCCAACTGTGAGCCCACCCAGGACTGAGGAGTGCCTGTGCGGGTACACATGGTGCCAGAGCTGCTCAGAGACGAGACGGGTGGACCCAGCCCCAGTCCCGAGTGCCCATCCATGTTCTCTGCCCTGGTCCGTGGGTGCTCGCGCGCGTTCTCGTCACTGCTTCATGAGTGCCCGCTGTTCTCGGCCCTGCTCTGTGAATGTGCCAGGCACTACTCCAGGACACGGCAGTGACCAGGACTCAGGAGGCTGGGATCTTGCGTGGGGACACAGATGCCATACAGATCTCCCAATAAAACCCAGACTCGGTGTGTGGTGGTGGTGCCGTGTGCTGGGGCAGAGGTGGGAGGAGGCAGGTGGGTGTACCCTGCAGAGCCGTAGACAGAGACCAAGGGGCTGCCCTTCCAGTGCTGCCCTTCCATGCCCACGAGGCTGTGGGCAGACATGGGTGGGAAGAGGGCCTTGCCCCCATCCTGGAGGCGTCCTGCACCCAGAACCTCAGCAGCAGGAAGTCAGCAGGGGTGGGCTGTGGGTGGCCCACAGGGTGGTGACTCTCGGGTCTGCCTGTAGGAAGGTGGTGGGGAAAGCATTCTAGGTGGAGCAGCCTGTGCAGAGGCCCTGAGACAGGAGGGACAGGTGAGGGGCAGTGTGACTGGAACAGAGTGGGGGGCACATGGCCAGGAAGGGGCCAGAGTATGTGGGGCTGCGGCTGACCTGTGACTACCCTGTTGCTTTGCTGCTGCATTGGGGGAGGGGTTAGAAGTGGAGGCCAGAGGACAAGAAGGGACTGTTGCAGCCCCTCAGCCACCTCCCAGACACCCCTCAGTCCCTCTCTGGCCTCACAGTCACTCTGGCCACAGAGGCTGCTGTGGCCTCCCTAGGCGTCAAGGCTGTGTGACTGCAGCGTCAGTGGAACGTGAGGCCTGGGCTGAAACCTGGGAAGTGGGGGTGACTGCTGGGAAGAAGGGGCCTGGCAGCGGGGGAGGGGCTGGAGGGGCTGGCCCTGTCCCTCCTATGGTCTGAGGACGCACTGGCATGGTGGGCACCTCTCCCAAGCTGCGGTCAGGCCCCTCTCAGTCGCCAAGTACGGCACGTGGACCACTCGGGGAGGGGGCAGGTGGCCTTTATTAAAACCCTCCTGCACAGGTCTCCTCAGGGCGTGCCCCCTGCGGGGCTGGGCGCTGGGGCGGCTGGGGGCCCAGGAGGCTGGACTTGGCGGCAGGAGGCTGTGCAGGTGGTTCTGCTCACATGCCAGCTCAGGCCACAGAGCACGTGGGGAAAACGCCAAGGCACCGGCACGATAGCCCTCCAGCCACACCTCATCCACTGCGGAGGGGGCGGGGGGGGGGGCGGTGGTTCAGGACATCGCAGGACCTCTACTCGCCTGCGCCAGCTCTGTACCCTAGGCGGCTGCCTGAGCCCAGCAGCCCCTGCAGCCCCTCAGCTGTGCCTGGGCCAGCTTGAGGTCCAACATGGATTGCTGGAACCTGCGGGCAGCTGAGACCAGTCCCCTTGGGGTGGCAGGGACCCAGGCGGTGCCCAGCCATGCCCCGCCCCCACTCTGGCTTGGGATGCCTGCAGGTGGGCAGTGCTGGTCACCCAGCTCAGCCTTAGCAAGGGCGGGCACTTGGATCCTGGGAGTGAGGCACTGTGTCAATGCACAAAACTGGCTGTGTCGGCACAGGAGGGGTGTGCCCTGGGGTCTGGAGGGTGGGGAACACCCTGAACCTAAATGGCTGGTTGAATTCATTGCCTAGGTCTGACTCAGCTTCCTGCACACTGGCTTCCTTTCTCCTAGGCACCTTGCCCACCCCTGCTGGGCGCATGGACACCCCAGACCCTCCTTCCAAACCAAGGCTTCTAACTGGTTCTTTCCTGTTGAAACCCCTGATGAGAATTTGCATTTCTAACAAGTTCCCTGCTGAGAATTTGAATTTCTAACAAGTTCCCAGGAAGTTATACATAAGAATCACCTGGGGATCTTGTTAAACTGTAGATTCCAATTCAGTATATCTGGGGTGGAAACGCAAATTCTCAGCAGGGAATTTGTTAGAAATGCAAATTCTCAGCAGGAGTTGGAACCCACCGAACAGGAGTCCTGCACGGCTGTGCAGCATTGTGGTGTGAAAATGTGGTGGGGGCGTCAGACCTCTTCTGACTTCAGGGGGAGGGAGAGAATCAAAATCCAAGCACAGCCCAAGGTCGATGATCCCCATGAGGTGGTGGTCAGACATACCTCCACCCTCCAACTCTTTTTACCAATCCTGACACCAGCATCCCTCCCACAGCACTCTCTACTTCTCTGCTGGGTTTAATAATTCATCACAATGGCCACACAGAACTCACAGACAATATTCATGATTATGGGGTTTATTAGGGAAGTAACAGGTTCAGGAACACTCAGGATATAGTTCTTCTATTAGGACAGCCATTTCCCAGCTGTGCCCACAGGCAGGCCTCTCTCTGGTCCCTCAGCCTCTGCCCTGCTTGGGCAAATGTTACAAGGCTCTTTTAGCTCTGCCTATAAGTGCCTGGAGACACCCTGCTCCACCAGTAAGCCTCAGCCGGAAGGCGGTCAGCTCTGGCTCTGTGGATCAGCAAACCTAGCTCCACCAAGTGCCGGGAGGCACCCTACTCTGCCAACAAGCCTGCTGCCCGAAGGCATTCAGCTCTTTTGCTCCATGGGCCAGGAAGCCCACCATGCCGTCTCCTGCCAGCCTCTCCTACCGCTGTTTCTCTGCCACTACTTCTTGCTGTTTTCAGTGTTACAGTTCTGTCTTTCTCTCTCAGTCTCCCGGTTCCAGGAGCTTCTCAGCGCAGGGATCCTGGGTCCAAAAGACACGCTGTGCTCCTGGCTCTTCTTCCTTGATGGTGGTGAGATCCTCTCCCACCCCTGGGATGGCTCATTTTAAGCCTAGCAGGATGGCAAAATCGACCAATCCCTTTGGTGGGCCACAATTACCTTATTTTCACAGGCCCGTCCAATCACTTGGGTGGGAGTTACAAGACCGTGGTGAGAAAGGTCAACGGAAGTCATCCATCACACCGCAGCCGTGCAGAGAGGGGTGCCAATGTGGGGTGGCTGCTCTCTGTGGGTGAAATCCAACTGTTTGCCACCCCCAAAGCAGCCAAATAAAATATTATACCCAGTTCATGCCAACAAACCACAGTGCTGGATACGCCACACCTCTCCTCACCCTCAAGCAATCTTAACGGTGGCAGGGGTTCTGTCTGCCTTCACAATCTCCATATTCCCATCTAATCTGTTTATGCCAGTATTTAATTCTATTGACTTTGGGTCCTACCCACTCTTTTCCTATTGTGGTAGAGGAGAATTTAACGCTCTTGCCATGCACCCTTTGTCCCTTCCCTCCATTTAAATCACAATTGCCTTAAATGTGAGTCACAGTTGAAACATGTGGTATAGGATGATTATATCCCCTTTCTCCTGTAACCCTTTAAAATGGAGACTTCTAGTGAAATGACTAGATTTATATGCAGTAGTAAGAAATACCAGATCTGTGTACACTTTACCTAGTTTTCCCCAATGGTAACATTCTTGCAAAACTATAGTTCAGTATCACAACCAGGATACTGACATTGATTCTCTGCTATAACTGTTCACTCTTTGTCTCTCTTCCTCTCTCCCTCCCACCTCCCTCTCATTTGCTTCATTTCCCAGGTAGTTGTCCCTGGATTCTCTGAACTTCGCTATGTAAGGACCTGGTTGTTTCTGTGGGGGACTCGGGGGCGGGGGCCGTGACGGAATGCTCCCTGTGGAACATGTCTGACTTTGAAGAAAAGAAGATCTTTAAAAACGTGGGGACAGGCGCATGTGCCTTTGTGCCCCTCCTGGGCAATTAGCTGCTTTTTGGGAAGAGGCTGGCAAACAGGTCAGCGCTCGTGTCAGGGATTTGGACACCTCTGCCCTTGAGTCCCTGCTCACAGCTGGATCCAGCCTCTGCCTGTTCCAGGTATGTCCCCATCTTTGGCCGTTCAGTCCTGGCCTGTCCATCTCTGCCTCTGGGACCCCAGAGGCACATGGTAGGCGACGGGGGAGGCAGTGAGGGAGCACTGTGACCACCATGTGGCCCCAGCTCAGCTCCTGGTGGGGCCCCAGCCTGACAGCTCCCACCCCACCTCAGGTACTCGCTGAGGCGAGACACCAGAGGGACAACCCCAGGTGACTGTCGGGGAGGGAGGGCAGGGGCTCTGGGCTTCACCTCTGCAGCCGAGTCTTTGTTGGCTACCCCTCATTGACCCTACCGCAGGGTAAGGAGGACAGCGTCCCAGAACTGGGACAGAGGGCGGTGACTAAGGCTGAAGAATAGCCTCGCTCGGGGATGAGGTCTCTGCGCCCAGTCCCGGGGGCGCCCCGGCAGCCAAGTCCCCTGGCTCACCCGCAGCGCGGGCTCCGGTCCCGGCCAGCAGGTGTACGCAGTCCACGTTAAAGCACATCCTGGCAGGCGGCTCTGGGAAACGCGAGGGGAGGCGCAGGGCGCGGCGCGGCGCAGGTCCCCACGCTCCACGGCCTACGCGCCCCGGTGCCAGCTGCGCACCAGGTCCCCGAGCGAGGCCACGGCAGTGCGAAACCCGCCCGGCCGCGCAGCGGGAGGTGAGGGCGGCAGTGGGGTCCTGGGAGGGTCCAAGGGGTGATGGTGGTGGTGGGGTGGCCTAGTGCCGCGGAGTAGGGGGCTTCAGGGTTCGGAGAGCGATGTGGGGCCGTGGGACCTCTTCAAGAGGGAAAGTCAGAAGCAGGGGCCAGGGGCGCTGGGCTTTTTGGGGGCGGTGCCGGAAAGCGCTTGGTGCGCCAGCGCCTCCCGCTGCCCAATGACGCCCTCTGGCGGTGGAGTGGCCACTCCATTTCCCGCCTCCAGTCAGCCCTCCCCAGCCTGACCACACCCATTCACCGGTTAAGCC
The DNA here is from genome assembly GCF_000243295.1 of Trichechus manatus latirostris. Classification (NCBI taxonomy): domain Eukaryota; kingdom Metazoa; phylum Chordata; class Mammalia; order Sirenia; family Trichechidae; genus Trichechus; species Trichechus manatus. Next base: position 711,232 of record NW_004444253.1, read on the forward strand.
CCGCCCCAGCAAGGCATGGCCACACCCCCAGTCCGACCTAGCCCCACCCCAGCCCGCCGTCTGGCTCCTCCCAGACCTGGCCCTGCTCCAGCCAGCGACCTTGACCCAGCCTGACCACGCCCTCTCTCCCCCATTCCTGCCCGGCCTGACCACGCCCACAAACAGACTAAGCTCCGCCCTGACCCTGCAAGGAGCCTTGGCGCAGGGGTTAAGAGCTCGGCTGCTCTCCTAAAGATTGGCAGTGCAAATCCACCAGTCGCTCCTTGGAAACCCTATAGAGCAGTTCTATTCTGTCCTATAGAGTCGCTGTAAGTCGGAATCAACTCAACGGAAACGAGTTTTTTTGACCCTGCATGGGCCTGACCACGCCCCCAACTTGACCACGCCCCGACCCGCCCCTTCTCTACTTGGCCACGCCCCCTCACCGAATCAGCCCCTCCCCAGTTGAGACCTCACCCGCTCCCCGGCCCCGCCCCGGCTCCGGGTTTGGCCCCGCCCCAGCCCTGGGGTTGACGCCTGCCGCACTTCCGGCGGTCCCCACGATTCTGCTTCCCGGCCTGGGCCCACAGCCCCGCCAGCCCACGTTGGCCTCGGTGCACCGGAGAAAGCCGTCCGGGCTGGCTCCTGACGCCGCTGCTCAGGACAGGACAAAGGTTCCGCATGGGCCGGGCGTAGACGGTGTGTCCAGGTGAGCGTCCCCCGCAAGCTCTCGCTCCTTTCGGCGCCCGCCGACACCCAGGCTTTCCAACCCTCGCTTCCGGGCACCGAGAGGGCAGAGCTGGGCCTGAGCGACGGGACGGGGTGCGGGGCCTGCGGACGGGCGAGGGGCCTTCGCGCTGCCTCTCTCGAGCCCTGGGTGGGTCTGGGGTCGTGGGCGGCAGGCGCTCAGCCCCGAAGTCCGTGCGGAGCCGGGGGCACGTGCCGGCTCTGGCGAGGGGTTCCCGAGACACTGCCCGGGGTGGGCGCGCCGCGCCTTCGGCTTCGGGGGGCCGCATCGTGACCGGGTCCCCCTTCCTGAGGGCTGACTGCTGCAGGCTCGGGTCGTCTCCCCAGCGAGCCTTCAGGGTGGGGGCTGCCCCTGCCGGTGGCCTGATGCCGCCCGCTGGGCTCCGCGCCGGGGCCCGAGCGGGCGCCCCTCTGCTTCCCCACGGCGGGGTGCGGCATGGCAGGGCGTGACACAGCAGGGCGGGACCCGATTCTCTAGGGGGGAAGCCGAGGCCCAGAGTGAGGGGGCCTGGGAAGTGGGCGCTTTCCCTGGAGGGTCTGCTCTGGGAGCCTGTCCCCCCTTTGGCTGTCTGTGCAGACCCTGCCTAGGAGCCCAGGGAGCCCCGGCTGTGGAGAAGCAGGGCCCAGCAGGGCTTCGAACTAGTTCCTTTTGGTTGGAAACAAAATTTGCGTTTCCACCCCAGATATACTGAATCAGAATCTGTAACAAGATCCCCAGGAGATTCTTACATGTAGAAAACGTAGCAAACAGAACAAACTGGTTGGAAGCCCTGGGTCTGAGACCCAGGCCGCAGGCAGGTACTCAGGACTCTTTCTGACTTCCAGGTTCCTCTGTAGGAACAGTCTTCCGAGGTGGTGTTAGGCCAGAACGGTTTGTCTCGGGTGAGTTAGGACCCACGTTAGGCTGGCTGGGAAGACGCCCCTCTTAGCTGCTAGTGTCGGACGTCGTGGCGCTGCAGCCTCGCATCCTGAGTGGGAAACTGAGGCCGGCCCGGATCTGGGCTGGGTTTCTGGATCGAGGGCGGGCCATGCCGGTTGGGCTTTCTGGGCAAAGCGGGGGTGTGGTCCGAGGGGCCGCATGGGGCGGGATGTGAGGCCCTGGGGGATAAGGGGGCTGCCGGAGGAGGTGGGCAGGGGTGGGGGGTTCTGGACAGCCAGACTTACGAGAAGGTGTCCGTGGAGTAGGGAGGGCCTTGGCCCGGCCAGGCAAGCGCCTCTAACCGGGTGGCCCACCTGTTGTTGCGCACACCTGAGTAGCCACCAGGGGGCGCTCACACCGCAGCTTCTGTGAGACGCGCTCGCTGTGGCCTCCAGCTCAGCCCCTGCTGTTACAAACTCGCGCAGAATGAACTGCTGTCATTGCTACCCCGCTAACGAAGAAGTGAACGTGTCCAGTGGAGAAGATGCAGGAAACATGGCAGGCGAACATGCAGGCAACCCTGGCCCCCCAAATGCTGGATTCCCTCAGGCCTCCTTTCCTGTGGACCTGGACCGTTTTAGGGGTGTGTTTAAATTGCCCGGGGCCACTTCCCTCTGCGTGGTGGACACCCCAGCACTGGCTTCCGTGGGCGGTCTGCACTGACCCTCATCCGCCTGCACTTTGGCCACCGGCTCACGTGGCCACACCCCCTCTGGACATCACAAAGGTCCTCAACCACCTCTGCCCACTGAGGCCCCATCCAGGCTGCCGAGAGGGTTCCCGTAGCAGAGGGGTCCTTGGAGAGCCCCCAGGGAGATGGAGAGACTGAGGTGCAGAGGCCAGATGTGGCTGAGAGAGTGGACATGGGATGTCAAGCCCAGGAGGCCCAGCCCGGGACGCTGAGCCCGGGACACAGGATGCCAAGCCCAGGAGGCCCAGCCCGGGACGCTGAGCCTGGGACACAGGATGTCAAGCCCAGGAGGCCCAGCCTGGGACACCCAGCCTGGGACATAGGACGCCAAGCCCAGAACACCAAGCCTGGGACACCCAGCCTGGGATGCCAAGTGCTCGCTCAGGCACTGCTGGGAGGAAGCAGTTCCTTGTGGAGGGAGGACTGGGAGCCCCACGTACCCCGATTCCTGTGCCCACAGTGACATCTGTGGTTGCTTGGAGATGGGGCTGTTCTGAAGCTGGGGACCCTGGCTCAGGGCTCCCAGCCTTCCTTTTAACCCCGAAGGTGCTCTCAGGAAGCTGCCACCCCTGAGCGGGACAGGTGGAGGGTGGCCCTTCCCCCCTGTCCTGCACGTTGGGGGGTCTCCGGTGCTGGGGTGCGCCTCCTGGTGGCGCAGCATGTCATTGCTCACATTTCCCCACCTGGCCTGTGGAGGAAATTCAGCTCTTACTCAGAGTTGTCTGGACTGTTCTCCATGTCTATAATTCTGCCATTTCAAGAATTTTAACCCACTGCTGTCGAGTCAATTCTGACTCATAGTGACCCCGGAGGACAGAGGAGAGCTGCCCCATAGTGTTTCTAAGGCTGTAATCTTTGCAGAGATGGATCGACAGTGGCTGCAACAATGGGCTCAAACACAGCAACGGTTGTGAGGATGGCGCAGGACTGGGCAGGGCCCCGTTCCGTAGTACGTAGGGTCGCTATGAGTTGGAGCCGACTCAACAGTGCCCAACAACAACAATTCTTATGGAAGCAGACTGCCACGTCTTTCTCCCGCAGGGTGGCTGGTGGGTTTGAACCGCCAACCTTTCAGTTAGTAGCTGAGCGCTTAAGCACTGCGCCTCCAGGGCTCTTGGAGAATGTTACATAGAGTACGTATCCTTTTGTACTGGCTTTTTTCAGGCAGCCTAATTCTCTGAGCGCTCACCCTCGTCCTTGTGGGGATCCGTAGCTGGTTTCTCTTTACTGCTGAGTGGTTTTCCGCGAGTGGACGTGCGGCGGTCTGAACGTTCCCCTGCTGAAGGGCGCCTGGGTTGTTGCCACGTGTTGGCCGTATACATAAAACTGCTGTGAACTTCCACGTGCTGGGTTTTGTGCGCACGAGTCTGTGTTTCTGTGGGACAGACGCCTAGGAGTGGAATAACGGGGTTGTATGGTAATTCGCCGCTTAGTTTTATAAGAAACTAGCACACTCTTTCCGGAGCGGCTGCCGCAGTTCACATTCCCACCAGCGACGTCTGGAGCGATCCGGCTTCTCCACGTCCTCACCAGCGTTCGGCGTGGTCACTCTCTGTTTCCATCGTTCCGACAGCTGCGGTGTCTCCTGTGGTTTTGACGTGCGTTTCTCTGATGGCTGATGAGGTTGAACATCTTTTCGTGGCTTAGCTGCCATGTGTGGATCGTCTCCAGTCTCTTTGCGTCTTTAGCCCACTTTCTAGGCACTTTGTCCTTTTCCTGTTGTCTTTTCAGAGTTTTTATATGTTCTCGATGGGAGTCCTTTGTCGGATGTGTGGTTGGCAGACTTTCCGCTCGTCTGTAGCTTGTCTTCGCATCCTCTTAACAAGGGTCTTTTGCACAGAAAAGCTTTTAATTTGGATGAAGTCCGGTTGGTCAGCTTTTCCTTTTATGGATTGTGTTTTTGGCGTTGAGTCCAAGAACAGCTTGCCTAGCCCTAGATCCTGAAGATTTTCTCCTAGTTTTAAAAAAGTTTTATAGTTTTATGTTTACATGCAGGTCAATGATCCATTTCAGGTTAATAATTGCCTAAGGTATGAGCTTTAGGCCGAGGCTCACTCTTGGCCTGTGGGCCAAGTAGCTCCAGACTGTTTCCACCAGAGCTGTCTCTGCAGCTCTGCCAGAAGTCAGCAGGGGGCGCCGTGTAATAAACACTCGTAATGAAAAGGAGTAGGTACATTTATACGTACTAGCTCGTAAAGATGTTAAAAACACACTGGTGGGTGAAAATGCATTGCAAAAACTTATGCACTGTATAACTGAAGTTTCAGTATTGTAAAATGATACCGTATTGACATAGTGTTTGAGTAATTAAAAAGTAAACAGCGTCAAAAATAAAAGGAGTCAAATCAGTAAAAACAAAAAGTCAGCAGGGTGTATCTGTGGGTTCTGTTTCTGAGTTCTCTGTTCTGTTGATTTGTCTGACCCTCCACCGGTACCCTACTGTCTCATTACTGCAGTGACGTGGACTTCATGCCCATCGGGTCTCACTCCTGTAAGCCCTGAGTGCATGTGATTGCTAGGTGCCGTCAAGTCAGTTCCAACCCACAGCAACCCCATGTACAACAGAACAAACACTGCCCCGTCTTGCGCCACCCTCACAATCGTTGTTATGCTTGAGCTCATTGTTGAAGCCACTGTGTCAGTCCATCTCATTGAGGGTTTTCCTCTTTTTCATTGACCCTCTACCTTACCAAGCATGATGTCTTTCTCCAGGGACTCGTCCCTCCTGATAGCGTGTTCAAAGTATGTGAGATGAAGTCTCTCCATCCTTGCTTCTAATGAGCATTCTGGCTGTACTTCTTCCAAGACAGATTTGTTTGTTCTTTTGGCAGTCTGTGGTATATTCAACATTCTTCACCAACACGGTAATTCAAAGGTATCAATTCTTCAGTTTTCCTTATTCATTGTCCAGCTTTCACATGCATATGAGGCGATTGAAAACACCATGGCTTGAGTCAGGCACACCTCAGTCCTTAAAGTGACATCTTTGCTTTTTAACGCTTTAAGGAGGTCTTTTGCAGCAGATTTGCCCAATGCAATGCGCCCTTCGATTTCTTGACCGCTGCTTCTGTGGGTGTTGATTGTGGATCCAAGTAAAATGAATCCTTGACAACTTCAGTCGTTTCTCTGTTCATCATGATGTTGCTTATTGGTCCAGTTGTGAGGATTTTTGTTTTCTTTATGTTGAAGTGTGAACCATACTGAAGGCTGTCATCTTTGATTTTCATCAGTAAGTGCCTCAAGTCCTCTTCACTTTCAGCAAAGTTCTAATCATCTGTATTATCACAGGTTAATGAGTCTTCCTCCAATCCTGATGCCATGTTCTTCTTCATATAGTCCAGCTTCTTGGATTATTTGCTCAGCATACAGATGGAATAAGTATGGAGAAAGGATACAGCCCTGACACACACCTTTCTTGACTTTAAACCACGCAGTATCCCCTTGTTCTGTTGGAACGACTACCTCTTGGTCTAAGTACACGTTCCTCCTTAGCACTATTAAGTGTTCTGCAATTCCCATTCTTCACAATGTTATCTGTAATTTGTTATGATCCACACAGTTGAATGCCTTTGCATAATCAATAAAACACAGGTGAACATCTTTCTGGTATTCTCTGCTTTCAGCCAGGATCCATCTGACATCAGCATTGATATCCCTGGTTCCATGTCCTCCTCTGAATCTGACTTGAATTTCTGGAAGTTCCTTGTCAATGTACTGCTGCAACTGCTTTTGAATGATCTTTTGCAAAATTATATTTGTGTGTGATATTAATGATATTGTTTGATAATTTCCACATACTGTTGGATCGCCTTTCTTTGGAATGGGCATGAATATGGATCTCTTCCAGTTGGTTAGCCAGGTAGCTGTCTTCCAGATCCCTTGGCATAGATGAATGAGCACTTCCAACACTGCATCCGTTTGTTGAAACATCTCAGTTGGTATTGTTTCAATTCCTGGAGCCTTGTTTTTCACCAGTGACTTCAGTGAAGCTTGGACCTCTTCCTTCAGTACCATCGGTTCTTGATCATATGCTGCCTCCTGAAATGGTTGAACGTCGACCAATTCTTTTTGGTACACTGACTCTGTGTATTCCTTCCATCTTCTTTTGATGCTTCCTGCATTGTTTAATGTTTTCCCCATAGAATCCTTCAATATTGTAACTCGAGGCTTGAGTGTTTTCTTCAGTTCTTTCAGCCTGAGAAATGCCGAGTGTGTTCTTCTTTGGTTTTCCATCTCCAGGTCTTTGCACATTTCATTCTAATCCTTTACGTTGTCTTCTTGAGCCGCCCTTTGAAATATTCTGTTCAGCTCTTTTACTTCATCATTTCTTCTGTTTGCTTTAGCTACTTCCCGTTCAAGAGCAACTTTCAGAGTCTCTTCTAATATGCATTTTGGTCTTCCTTTCTTTCCTGTCTTTTTAAGGACCTCTTGCTTTCTTCGTGTATGATGTTCTTGATGTCATTCCACAACTCGTCTGGTCTTTGGTCATTAGTGTTCCGTGCATCAAATCTCTTCTTGAGATGGTCTCTAAATTCAGGTGGGATATACTCAAAGTCATACTTTGGCTCTCGTGGACTTATTCTAATTTTCTTCAGCTTCAACTTGTACTTGCATTTGAGGAATTAAGGGTCTGTTCCACAGTCGGCCTCTGGCCTTGTTCTGACTGATAATATTGAGCTTTTCGATCATCTCTTTCCACACATATAGTTGATTTGATTTCTGTGTATTCAGTCTAGCGAGTCCAAGTGTATAGTAGCTGTTGTTGAAAAAAGGTATTTGCAATGAAGAAGTTGTTGGTCTTGCAGAATTCTATCATGCGATCTCTGCTGTCATTTCGATCACCAAGGTCGTGTATTCCAACTACCAAACCTTTTTCTTTGTGTCCAACTTTTGTATTCTAATCGCCAGTAATTATCAATGCGTCTTTTTTTCCCCACACAGTTGATTATTTTAATATTTTGGCAACTTTCAATATAATGTGTTTCTTATATATTTTTTTAGAATTTATTTATAAATGTCCTGAGAGGAGGGTCCTTAGGCATTGCCAGACTAGTAAAGGGGTTTGTGGCTCAAAAAACTAGAACCAGTTGCCATCACATCAACTCCGACTCAGGTCAACCTCATATGTGTCAGAGTAGAGCTGTGCTGTACAGGGTTTTCAATGTCTGATTTTTCAGAAGTGGATCACCAGGCCTTCCTTCCAAGGCACCTCTGGGTGGACTTGAACCTTTTCATTAGCAGCCGAGTGTGTTAACAATGTTTGTACTACCTAGGGACTAAATATCAATGCATCTTGATTGCTTCTTTCATCAATTTCAGACTGCAGAAGTTGGTAAAAATCTTCAGTTTCTTTGTTTTGGGGCTTAGTGGTTGGTGCATAAATTTGAATAATAGTTGTATTAACTGGTCTTCCTTGTAGGCGTCTGGATATTCTATCACTGACAGCACTGTACTTCAGGACAGATCTTGAAATGTTCTTTTTAACGATGAATGCGACGCCGTTCCTCCTCAATTTGTAATTCCCAGAATAGTAGACCATATGATTCTCTGATTCAAAATGCCCAATACCAGTCCATTTCACCTGACTAATGCCTAGGATATTGATCTTTATGCATTCTGTTTCATTTTTGACAACTTCCAATTTTCTACGATCTGATTATTAATGGATAGAATATTTACAACTGTTTCTTCTCATTTTGAGTCGTGCCACATCAGCAGATGAAGGTCCCGAAAGCTTGACTCCATCCATGTCATTAAGGTCGACTCTACTTTGAGGAGGCAGCTCTTCCCCAGTCGTATTTTGAGTGCCTTCCAGCCCGGGGGGCTCATTTTCCAGCCCTGTATCGGACGATGTTCCACTGCTATTCATAAGGTATTCACTGGCCAATGTTTCGAGAAGTAGACCGCCAGGTCCTTCTTCCTAGTCTGTCTCAGTCTGGAAGCTCCACTGAAACCTGTCCACCAAAGGTGAGCCTGCTGGTATTTGAAATACCAGTAACAAAGCTTCCAGTATCACAGCAGCATGCAAGCTCCCACAGTACGACAAACTGACAGATGGGTGGTGCCTGAATGCATAGCAGTGAGAAAACAGCTGGGTGTTCCAGCACGAGGGGGCGGGGGGCTGTCATGGACCAGGAAGAATGCACAGACCAGGCCCTAATACTTGTGTGTGTGTGTGTGTGTGTGTGTGTGTGTGTGTGTGTGTGTGTGTGTGTGTGTGTGTGTGTGTGTGTGTGTGTGTACGGTGGGCTGCATCCCAGGCTCTCTCCCTCGCAGGAAGCCCCGGGCCCTGGGGGCCCTGCATCCTCCAGTGGGCCCCCTTGGCTCCTCGTTCGGGCATTTTCTCTGTTGCTGCCTGCTGTTTCCTGGATCGTGCTGATGTGATCGTGACCGTGCGCTTCGTGTGCACGAGTTTGTCTCTCGTCACCTGGGTGTCTGGTCCCCGAGGGTAGGGGCCATGTGGGTTTTGCTTGCGCCACCCCTCCCCATGGTGTTTGTGGGTGAGGCTGCTGAGAGTGAGGGGTTTGCCTCTGCTGAGGTCCTGGTGGGGAGGTGTTTCCGTGAGGATGGGGAGTGAGAACAACCATGCAGGTGAGCAGGGAGGGGGCTGCAGGTAGGCGGTCCAGGTGGGCAGCGTGAGCTCACTGGGGCCCTGGGCCGCTGCCCACAGATCAGAACCCCCGACGGACACAGGACCGTGCCTGATCTCAGCTGCGGCACGAGGCCACGTAAGGCTTCCGTGTCACCTGGACGGAGGGGCCTTGGGATGGGGCAGCCAGGCGCGCCTCGCTCTGAGGAACAGCCAGGGCCTGGGGGCTTCGCCTACTCGTGAGGAGACAGGGCGGGAGGGTGGTGGGCTTCACGTAGTCGTGAGGAGACGTGGGGGGGGGGGCTCGCCTACTTGTGAGGAGCTGGGGGGGGGGCCGGGGACCTTGCCTCCTCGTGAGGAGGCGGGGCGGGGGCTGGGGGCTTCACCTACTCGTGAGGAGATGGGGTGGGGTGGGGCTTTGCCTACTCGTGAGGAGACGGGGTGGGGGCGTAGCTGAATCTCCGCAGCAGTCGAGGCAGAGAGGTGATGGCCCTCAGAGGGAAGCTCGGTTCAGGGCTGAACCCAGCCCTGTTAGCGGAGAAGGTGCCTGTTCGTAATGGTGCGTTTCACACAGAGGGAAACCACCGCTAATCGTACCAAAAACCCCATGCCCCATGGCCCGGACGTGGCGCGCAGACCTCCCCTGCATCTTCTCCAGTGTCTGTTGGAGAAACAGCATTAGCGGCTCTACGGGCAGCCTCTCTCCCACCCTTCCCACTCTGCCCATGGATATTAATCTCTGTAAAGGTGTTCTTGTGTGTAAAATCGGTCATGTTAATTCTTAAAGCAAGGAGCAATTCTGAAGTTGAATCAGTGAGTTGAAAAGCACTCCCACTGGGATGGCTAAAAAAACACAACAGCGACAACATAACACCAAGTGTTGGCGAGGATGCGGAGAAACTGGGACCGCCGCTCATCGCCCGTGGGATGTCGAATGGTGCAGCCTCTGTGGGAAGCAGTTTGGTGGCTGTCTTAGTCATCTAGTGCTGCTGTAACAGAAATCCCACAAGTGGATGGCTTCAACAAAGATAAATTTTTTCTCTCACAGTCTAGAAGGCTACAAGTCCAAATTCAGGGCGTCAGCTCCAGGGGAAGGCTTTCTGTGCCAGCTGTGGAGTAAGGTCCATGTCCTCAATCTTCCCTTGGTCTGGGAGCATCTCAGTGCAGGAACCTCAGGCCCAAAGGACACGCTCTGCTCCTGGCACTGCTTTCTTGGTGATATGAGGTCCCCCTATCTCTCTGCTTGTTTCTCTGTTTTATATCTCAGAAGAGATTGGACTTAAGACACTATCTAATCTTGTAGATCTCATCAGTATAACTGCCGCTAATCCATCTTATTACATCATAGTGATAGAATTTACAACACAGGGAAATCACATCAGATGATAAAATGGTAGACAATCATACGATACGGAGAATCATGACCTAGCTAAGTTGACAGATATTTTTGGGGAACACAATTCAGTCCATGACAGTGGTTTCTCAAAAAATTAAACACAGAGTTACCATAAAAAACCAAAACCTGTTGCTGTCGAGTCGATTCCAACCCATAGTGACCCTAGAGGACAGAGTAGACCTGCCCCGTAGAGTTTCCAAGGAGTGACTGGTGGATTTGAGCCGCCGACCTTTTGGTTAGCAGCCGTATCACTTAACCTCTGTATCACCAGGGCTCCCGGAGTTACCATATGACCCAGCAACTCCACTCCTAGGTATGTACTCGCAGACATTGAAAGCAGCAACAGAAACAGACACTTGTACATAAATGTTCACAGCAGCACTGTTCACAATAGACAAAAAGTAGGAATAACCCAAGTGTCCATCAACGAATGAATGGATAGATGTGGTCTATGCGCACCATGTCATGTTACTCAGCCATAAAGAGAAACAAAGTCCTGATACATGCTAGGACATGGATGAACCTTGAAAACATCATGCTTAGTGAAAGAAGTCAGACACAAAAAGACAAGTAGTGTAGGATCCCACTGACATGAACTGTCTAGACTAGACAAGTACATTGAGGCGGAAAGCATAGTGGTGGCCAGGGGCTGTGGGGAGGGGGCTTTGGCGAGTGACTACTGGTGGGCAAAGGGTTTCTTCCTGTGGTGATCAAAATGTAGAATTAGACAGAAGTGGTTGCATACCTCTGAATACACTAAAAACCACTGAATTGTACACTTGCGAAGAGTGGACTTTATGGTATGTGAATTGTGTCAGTAAAGCTGTAAAACAGTCACTGAGGTGAACGAGAAAACACGGGCTTCTGTTTGAACAGAATCAAAATTCCTGCTCTGTTGGACGGAGCAGCCTCGGAGCCCAGTGGTTTTGGGGGTCTGAGGGCCAGTGCAGGGACGGGGGCCTGTTCCCCGGCAGCCCTGCAGTGGCAACACCCCCCCATTTGGAACTTAGGGACAGCAGAGCATCTAGGTCAGAGGGAAAATGCCCAGGTTTATCTGAAACTGTTCTGACCCCTCCCGCTCGTGGTCCAGGCTGGTTTCTCCTCTCCCTGCTCTGTGGGGGGACGTGATGGGCAAGGCGGGGTCTACGGAGGGAGACTCAGAGTTATCAGAGGGGCCTCTGGTGTTTCTGGGGCGGGTCAGCCTCAGCGGCTGTGGGTCCACACCTGTCCCTAGTCAGCTGTTTTCTTGGGTCGAGACCAGCAGAGATGTAACGTGAACTGCAGGTAAGGTTTTAAATTTTTTAGTAGCCACATAAAAAAAGTAAACAAACAGGTGAAATTAATTTTCAATAACATATTTCACATCCACCAAAATGTCGTCATTCCACATTGAAATCGTGGAGATTCCACGCCCTCTTCACAGGCTCGAGGTTTGCACTTAGCAGGCAGTGGCTTCCACAGATGGTTGCTGGGCTAGTCCCCCCACTCCCCCGCTGCCACCCTGGCCCCGGTGTGCGCCGGGTGGCGCCCTCTGTCCCAACCAGACGACACCACGTGGCACAGAGACAGGGCGCCGGGGGGAGGGGAGGGGGCCCTGCAGGGCCAGACGATGCCCCAGGCTCCGCCGTGCCCCTGTCGAGCCCCACCACCACCTCGAGCCCCTGCTGGCCTTGTGGGCGCTTGAGGGTTACACCGAGACACCTGGGAGAGGAACTGGGACACGTGGCCGGGCAACCACGAGCTGTGGAAACTGCAGAGAAAGCAGCAGAGGAAACAGGACTTGGCTTTCGACCGAGAGCGCTGGGCTAACTTGTCCTAGAATTCACGTTCAGTTACTCGCCCGCACGCGCCAAGAAGCTACCGTTGTTCTGGGCCGCAGGAAGCCCACCCTTCCAGCCTGTTCTTCCCGTGGCACGGCTGAGGCTGTGGGCACTGGGGGTCCAGGGGCAGGTCCCCCCTCATGTGGGTGAAGAGGCTGTGGAGCCCCCCACGTGCTCTGTCTGGCCTGTGTCCCCTCTCCGCTCTTGCACCCTGTGGTGGCCCGCTGGCGCAGGTTCTCTGGGTTCTGCCGGCTTCTCGGCTTGGCCTCACACACCTGGCCTGGCCTGGCCTGGCAGATGCCTTGTTGCACTGAGGGGACAGCTCAGGCCACCCCGAGGGCTGCATGCTGCGGGGGGGGGGGCACTGAGGAGCCCGTGGGCCCTGCTCTATGCCCCGAGTCCCACCTGCCCTCCACCCCTGGTCAGTGTCCTCATGGAGACTTGGACGCCCGCACCTAAGCAGGGAGGCTGTGGGGTGCTGTGCGGCTGCTGCAGCCTCCGTCTGGAGTCTGCTCCGGGGCTGAGACGAGAGCAGACATCCCTGCCTCTTTCTTGGCCTCTGGTGAGGTGGCCAACTGTGGGGTCAGCACCCGCCGCCTCTTCCTTCCAAAGCCCCCCAGCCCCCGCCCGGGGCCTGGTGGGTCCCAAGGCGGGGGTCCTGGTCATGTCCTGGTTGTCTGCACTCAGTCCCCCACCCTCTGGCCTTGGGGACTGGCCCTGTATGCTGGGCAGAGTAGCCAGGTGGGTGTGGGGCTGGCACATGTGGGGGCCCGGATCACCCTGGGACCTGTCACAGAGGCTGGGTGTGGCCTGCATGGGTCTGGTTGGGCAGACTCCCAGGTAGGCAGCCAGGTAGGTTTCCTAGCGTGTCTGGGGATCGAGGGCCTGACCCAGCAGCTCCCAGGAGGAGGCACTGGCCTGCAGGACGCTGGCATTGTGGCCGTGGTGGGCTCGCTGCTGTGGCCAGGCAGCACGGTCCTCGGCACGGAGCGTGCAGGCAGGGGGAAGCAGGAGCCCCAGCTAAGCCAGGCATCTTGGAGTCATGGTCCGTTGTGTTGCAAGGGCTCATGGCAGAGTCTGGGTTGGGGTGGACGCCTTTTGGAAAACATGGGCACGCTTAAACGGGTTGCACATGTTGTTAAGTTTAGGCAGAAGTTCCCCAGCTGCCAGGAGGCGCCACCTCAGCAGGCTCCTGGGGGCCGGGGCCCGGGCCCTCTCATCCTGGCGTGTGGACTGGCCGCCTGGGAACCTGGGGGGCCGGGGCCCGGGCCCTCCCATCCTGGCGTGTGGACTGGCCGCTGGGAACCTGGGGGGCCGGGGCCCGGGCCCTCCCATC
>NW_004444253.1:724808-738197 GCF_000243295.1 Trichechus manatus latirostris
GGGGCCCGGGCCCTCCCATCCTGGCGTGTGGACTGGCCGCTGGGAACCTGGGGGGCCGGGGCCCGGGCCCTCCCATCCTGGCGTGTGGACTGGCCACCTGGGAACCTGGGGGGCCGGGGCCCGGGCCCTCTCATCCTGGCGTGTGGACTGGCCGCTGGGAGTGTCAAACCAGCCCCGTGTTTGTAGCTAGAAACAATCTGGATTCCAAGCAGATTTTCTTCGTTTAAAATAAAGTCAGTTTAACAAAGCCTGCGGCGGGGCAAATTTGCAGGTCACCTTCGCCCGATCCCTTGTGCTCAGGGCGTGCTGGCCCTCAGTGTGTTTCCTCACCTTGTCATGCTTAGACGCCAGGGGAAAGTATGTGACGAGAGCTGACCTCGGCTCTGATGGCTCCCATTACAGGCCTGGGTGCAGCCCAGCCCACGGCTCCGTGCTGCTGGATGCCCTGTTCCGACGCTCGCAGAGCTGGCTCCACAGAGGGGAGGGGGAGGTGGACAGGAACCCCAGTCATCCGCATTCCGAGGCGAGTACAGCTGCACAGACAGTGCATGCCTGGGCTCCACGTCTCTGGTCAGACATACGTGTGCAGGGCTGATCCGAGAAGGCTGGGCCTGTCCCACCACGAGGCCTCACTCCATTACAACTGCTGTGCTGCCCTCAGCCCCCATCCCGGCAGCGTAGTCCCTCCTGCGTCTGAGTCCTCGTGTCCAGATGGCCCAGCCTGCAGCTGGGTGTGTCCCCAGGCCCCACTGTGTGCCTGCCTGTGGCCGCTGTGCCCTCGGGGTCAGCCCGTGCGATACCACTGCTGCCTCTCCCTGCCCAGGTGGTGCCCTGTCCAGAGCCCACCCTGCCGCCCACAGGGGTTTGCTGCTTGCGTGGATGGTGGATGGCCAGATGAGGACAGTGTGTGGATAGATGGGTGTTGCGTGGGTGGTGAATGGATGGACGGACAGGTTGACAGGTGAGTGGGTGGATGGGCCAACGTCCCTACTGAGCAGCCCAGCCTGGATGCAGCTCTGCCAACCCTGCAGAGCCCTTGGTGCTGGTTATATGCTGACCCCACCAGACCCTTGGCCGGGTGTTGGGGAGTAAGGAAGACCTGGTGCCCCAGAATCAGGGCTGGGTTTTGCACCCAGGCCTGGCTGACCCCACACGGGCTGCTGGGCCCCTTGGGGTCCACATGGATCTGAGCAGGGCTTCTCCTGCTTTCCCTGTAGGGGCCCTTTGTCCTCCCCTATCACTACCACTGTCCTGCCTCAGGGCCGGAGACACTGCAGAGCTGACCCAGAGATGGGGCGGGGCTGCTGGGTTCCACCTGTGGGGTTGGTGGGGGCACGGCAGGTGGACCAAGCCACTCACCAGCCTCCAGCCTGCCCTGCTCACCAGGACCCTCAGGCACGTGGCCTCAGGGAACAGACGCTGGCACGTTCGTGGGGTGGGGGGCTTGGAGAGGGCTCAGGCACCTCTCCTGTGGTCAGGACAAAGGACAGAAGTGGGGAGCACAGGGGGCCCTGGGGTGTCCCCTCACACCCGAGCCGGAACCCTCAAGGGGACCCTGTGGAAGGAGGCCAGGCCCAGTGTGCAGACGGGAGGTGCTGCTCGATCAGATCACCCGAGAGGGCCAGACGTGGCTGCGAGCCAAGGAGGCAGTATCAGGGTCAGCCAGCAGAGGGGCCCAGAGACCAGCTCACAGCAGCCCCTCCCCATCCTTCCACTAGGGCTTGTGCTGAGGAGCCTGGCTGTGTCCTGAGTATACACCATGGTGGCCTGCGGGGCTTGAGAGCATCCACACGGCTGCGGGGGCTCACGCACACCATCCCTGCCCGCTGACCCTCTCCAGGGGGAGGAGAAATCTCAGCCTCCCTCCTGTTGTGCAGCCCCCACACCGGGCTGGCTGACACAGTCTCCATCTCTGACCAGTGAGGCCCCAGAGAGCTTAGGCACTGGGTCAGACTCAGCTCCACGCAAGCTTTGCAGGCATACTGCCAAGTGCATGAGCCTCGGTTTCCCCACCCTCAAGTGGGGCGATGATGGTGTGTCCTTATGTACGGAGGACGGGGTGAAGGTGTATGCACCTGGGGCTGGAGGCGGCAGTGTGAGGGACCGTGGTGCTAGGACCGAGGCTGAGGTGACCCACGGGACGGCCAGGCAGGCAGGGCATCATCGACTTGACTTCTAGGACCGAGGCTGAGGTGATCCACGGGACGGCCAGGCAGGCAGGGCATCGTCGACTTGACTTCTCCTTCCTGGAGCTGACGGGAGCCTGCTGCACCCAAGTCTTTGTCTGAAGCCCCCAGCTAAGGAGAAGAAATGATCCGATGTGGTGCCACTGAAGGCCTTTGCTTAAAGGGGTCCTCGGCCATGTGAGCGTCTTGGCTCTTGGAAAGCATGGACCTTGGACATCACTCCCTGTGCTCAGAGGGCTGCACACCTGTGGGGTCTTTGCTGTCCGGCGGGGTCTTTGGCAGCCTCCCCAGTGCCGATTTCTCTGGGTTCTGCAGAAAGCTCTTCCAGGGAAGATTTGGTGTTGTTAGTTGCTGTTGAATCGACTCCAGCTAATGGCGACACTATGTATAACAGAGCAAGGCGTTGCTGGTCCCGCACCATCCTCACGATTGTTGGTATGTGTGAGTCCATTGTTACAGCTATTGTCAGTCTGTCTTATGGAGGATTTCCCTCGTGTGGTGGTTAATTTTACGAGTCAGTTTGGTGAGGCTGTGGTTCCTAGTGGTTTTGCCAAACGCTAGACCAGTTGCTGTTCCGTAATGTAATCTAATTTAGTGCAATGTAATGTAATAACCTAATGTAATCAGTCATCAGTTGAAAAGGGGTGTGGTCTCCCTTCAGATATAAGTAGGTATTTTGACAGAACTCACGCTCTCTCGACTCTGCAGTCTTCCAGTCTGCTGACCTAAGGATCTTGGGATGAAAGTCTGCGGGAGTTTCCAGCTTTCTGCCTGACCTACAGATTTTGAACTCGCCAGCTGCAACAATCACGTGAGCAACTCCTTTAAAGTAACCCCCCTCCCATGTGTGTATCACTGGTTCTGTTTCTCTAGAGAACCCTAAGACATTTTGGTACCGAGAGTGGTTCTAGAGGTACAGAATTGGTTTTGCGGTTTCTGGAATTGGTTCTCAAATTTTGTTAGATTTAAAGTCACTAATGACTTTGTTTCCAGCAGTAAAGAGGGCATTATTAGTTCATGGTGTGATATGGCAAGAGAGATACGGAAAATATTACTACTGTAGTCGTTAGGTGCCCTCAAGTCAGTTCTGACTGATAGCGACCCCATGTACAACAGAACAAAACACTGCCGGGTCCTGCGCCATCCTCGTGACCGTTGTCATGCTTAATGCCATTGTTGCAGCCACTTTGTCAATCCATCTCTTTGAGGGTCTTCCTCTTTTTCACTGACCCTCCACTTTACCAATCATGATGTCCTTCTCCAGGGAGTAGTCCCTCCTGATAACATGTCCAAAGTACGTTAGTCTTGCCATCCTCGATTCTGAGGGGCCCTCTGGCTGTACTTCTTCCAAGACAGACGTGTTTGTTCTTCTGGCCGTCCGTGGGGTATTCAGCGTTCTTCACCGACACCATAACTGGAAAGCATCACCTCTTCGGTCTTCCTTATTCATCGTCCAGCTTTCACGTGCATATGAAGCCATCAAAAACACAATGGCCCGGGTTGGGCACACCTCAGTCCTTGAAGTGACATCTTTGCTTTTTAACACTTCAAAGAGCATTTTTGCAGCACATTTGCTCAGTGCAGTGCATCATTTGATTTATTCGCTGCTGCTTCCATGGCAAGAGAATATCATCATTGGACACTCCTAATCAAACACTTAGAGGGACAAGGTTCTAGGTGATCATGTATTTGATACCTTGAAACAACTGATGTGTATAATGATACTGGCTGGTTGCTCCTATTTCGCTGGACAAAGTGGGGAAAGAAAAAGATGAGTTCAGGGCTTCAAAGTCCCAGCTCAGGTGCCACATAAATGACCTGAAAGTTGCTTTGTGTGCCCCAGAAAAAAACCCTGTCTCCTGTAGCCACAGAGCTGAGATTGCTGAAAACCAGCTCAGGGTCTTACCTTGAGAGTGGCAGAATTACAATGCCAGCTGAATTCCCAGTGACACAGGGTGTCTGAGGTCAAAGTGAGGACATTGATTGGGAAGAAATGGGATCCTAAAAATTGGAATGGGGACATACGGGCAGATATTGAGTAAGCTGGGGACACTGAGCCCCTAATTCTGCTGAGCCACTTACGCCAGTAGAATCAGCCCTCCTGCCCCTGTTTGAAGAGATAACCCAGCTTTGTCTGACGAATCTTTGCCTGAGACAGATACCTTGCAAGACACTGCTGAACGTCCTTAGGATTCACCCTCACTACCCGTCTTTGCTTCTGGACCTGTAACTAGACTCAAGTCCTGGCGAGCCCCAAACGGTGAGGTACAAAGTGTGACCCATAAGAGTGACTTGATGTTTCTAATTTATGTAGACAGACATCCAGGGAATGTGTGTGGGAATGGCTATCAAGGGTGTGAGATAATGGTGCAAGGAACATAAAGTTGAATCAGTCTGAATTTATTGTTACGGGCCCACTAAACACAGATTCTGCATTCAGTCTTTCAGCTGGAGGGGCTGGAAAAGAATCTAACAGTTTATTTGGCTGGATGACTGAAACGTGAGTGAAAAGGTGGCCTACGCTTGATGAAGCTGACATGCCAGAGCTGCCTTGGTGTGCTGTAGAAGAAGGTATCCAGAGGCTTAGGGAAACTGGAATGTTAGAGTGGACTTGTCATTCGGACCCACGGGGAGCGCCCCGAGGACACACCTTTCACAGCGAGGAATGAATTTGTGAGGGGAGCCCCAGAATCCTTGAAGAGCCTGTGATTGCCCTTCTGTGTAGGTCAGATTTTACAGGGGGAGCTGCCCTCACTGAATGAAGACATGTAATTGTAATGGTGGTGATTGGATGTCAGGGTGGCAGGGACCAAGTGCTTACACTTCATCACGGAAGACAAGGTGGGCGTGGTTACCGTATTGACAGCAGAGTCAAAGCAGTAGTCAGAATAGTCTGACCAGCATGGATTTACGGCTGGTAATTAGTCATGGTGTGCTTAGGAGTGAGATCTACTGAATATTTACTGGATCAGGAGAAGAGGAGGAGTTCTAGGTCAAAAGTGAACAGAAGTCTAACTTGAGTCCCCCAGCAGTCTTGGGCAGACTTTGGGCTGGGGACGGTGGAAAGACCATTAAAACAATTCTGCAAGGCGTCCCTGGGTGGGGGTCCCACCTGGGAAGGTGCGGTGAGACGTGGCCGCAGTGGGAACCAGGCTGCCCCTCGGGAACTCTGGCCGAGGGAGTTCCTGCATCCGCTGCGCGCACCGCTGGGGCTGGCGAACGAGGGCCTGCTTCCCCCCAGCAGCCGAGGGAAATTTAACATTTACCAGGAACTTGAGCACTTTGATGTGATGTAAGAAAAACAACTGTGCTTTCAGGAAAGGATCCGGGAGGAAACCAACAATAAAGAAAGAGAAATGATTATTTTTGCTACTTTAAAAAGTGGGAGCTGTGCCTAAAGCAATGCCTTTCTGCCAAGAATCCTTCATTTCTGAATTACGAGACATAAGTTTATTGTCAGGGACTGAAAACCATGGCGGGAGGGTATGTAGCCGCCTGCCCCTGCTGGGGGGCGGAGCTCCCGTCGGGGCGGAGCCTTGGACGCTGGCTCCCGGACCGAGTGCCTGTCCAGCCCCCATGGGGGCGGGTCCCAGGGTGGGTTGGTGGTGCCTGGGGGTTCGGGGGGGGGGGGTGGTCATTGCCGGAGGGAACTGGGTGCAGTTGGGGTCTTCCCCTTAGGAGCCTGCGGAGTCTACTGTGGGGCCAGGGGGTTTCTTGACTGAGCCCTGCATGCGTACGTGGGGCGCGGGTGTGTGTGGGGGGCTCATGTGGGGTATACGTGTGTAGAATGCACGTGTGGGGTGCGTGTAGGGTGTGTATGTGGGGCACACAGGGGGCACGCTTTAGCTCCATGCAGGGCCCTGGACAGGGCCGCGGAGGCCATGGCAGCAGGAAGGGGCCTGTCCGGGGCATGGCCAGCAGCCCTGCAGCTGCGGAAGAGCGCAGCCCCAGATCCAGCCCAGGGTGGAGGCGCAGTGGGGCTCTGTCCTTGGGTGGTGCCTCCAAGGGTAGAAATGAGACCTCCTCCCGGAGGCAGGCCATGGCTGCAGAAGAGGGAGGGGCACCGTGCTAAGAGCCGGCTGAGCGAGGCTGAGGCTGGGCGGGGCAGGCAGGGAACCCGGCCGGCTGGGCCCCGGACCAACAACAGGTGGAGAGACAGACAGATGGAAACTCGGAGCAGGACAGAGTCAGACAGACGAAGAGGGGACGTGGAGAGAGGGAGATGGAGAAATGGGAGTTACCGACCCAGATAGGAACTGTGGGCTTTTAATCATTGTCTTTTGCATCAATTTTCCAAAATTTGTAAATTAATTTAGTTTCCCAAATATTCTGTGTGCATAAATTACCTTTACAGATAGTAACCAAACCAAACCCGTTGCCGACTAATCAATTCTGACTCATGGTGACCCCATGTTTGTCAGAGTAGAACTGTCCCATAGGGTTTTCTTGGCTGTAATCTTTATGGAAGCAGGTTTCCAGGCCTTTCTTCTGCAGTGCCTCTGGGTGGGTCCACACTGCCAACCTTTAGGTTAATAAGTGCAAACCATTTGTGCCACCCAGGGACCCTTTACAGATAGTAAAAAAAGCCATTAAAAAGCAAAACCAGAGCAGTGGTGTGATGGGAAGGGAAGCCCTGCGTGGTGCAGCCGGTTAAGGAGCTCAGCTGCTAACCGAGAGCAGGGGATCTAGTGCTGTGCCCCCTGGGCCTCTTGGGAGGGCCTGACCACTGTGGGGAGAAGAATGCTCCAGGAGAGTGTGACAGATCGGCCCCAATTCTTCATGCCTCCCTCTATCTACACCCTTTGCAAGAATGTTTTGCAGCTCCATCTACTGAGAGGAATCCCTGGGTGGTGAAAATGGTTAACGTGCTCAGCTGCTAACCGAAAGGTTGGAGGTTCACCCACAGGCACCTTGTAAGAAAGCCCTGGTGATCTACTTCCCAAACATCAGCCGCTGAAAACCCGTGGAGCACAGTGCTGTTCTGACACGTGACACACGTGGGGTTGCTGTGAGTCAGAGTCGACTTGACGGCAGCTGTTGTTTTGTTTGTTGGGGTGGAAAGAACTGGAGATAGGCCTGGTTCAATCGTAGCTGAGCCTTAGTTTCCTCATTTGTAAAATGGGCTGATAGTCTCTGTCTCAGTCTTGGAAGGCGGGGGAGGCTCATCAGCCCTGCAGAGCAAGCGGGGGCCTCAGGCCGCTTGCTGGGGAAGGAGCTGTGGTGTCCAGCGTCTTCTTCCCTGAGGCCAAACTCTGGGAGGGTGAGCTTCTAAACATCCCATGGTGACCCCACCCATACCTCTCTGTCTCTTCCTCCATCCATCTGCTATCCGGTGATGGTCAGGACGTTCACACATGCCCAAGAATAGGTAGTGATTTCCAAGGAAAGAATCAAACAAAACAAAACCTATTGCTATAGAGTTGATTCTAACTGCAGTGCAGTGAATTACTTAATATGGCCCTTCTAGTCATAGTCTTTGTGCTTCTACACAGTGATTAGGTGGGACTATGCAAGTAAGGTGTAAGGAACCTGTAATAGTTATGGTTACGTGTCAACTTAGCTGGGCCATGATTTTCAGTGGTTTGGCAGTTATGTAATGATGTAGTCATCCTCCATTTTGTAATATCCTCTATTTTGTGATGTGTTGTTAATCCTAGCCTGTGGTTATAGACCCGTTTGAGAGTGAGTTGTCCATTATGTTAATGAGGCAGGATTAGGGTGGGATGTATCTTGAGCCACCACCTTCCTCGGGGGTGGGATTCAAGTCACCACCGTTACCCCAGGCACCACTCTTACCACCCTTATTCAAGTCATGCCCTCACATGAGTCACACCTTTTATCTTACAAGAGATAAAAGGAGAGAGAAGAGGGCAGAGAGGAAGCTTCCTGGCAGAGTAGGGTGCCTCTGGGCACCTGTCAGAGCTAGGCTTGCCGACCAACCACAGAACGAGAGAGCTGAGCACCTTCGGGATGAGGCTTACTGGTGGAGTAGGGGTGCCCCCAGGAACTTATTGGCAGAGCTAGATTTGTAACACTTGCCAGAGCAGGGCAGAGGCTGGCTGAGGGGCCGAGGGCCAGAGAGAGAGGCCTGCGTGCGGGCACAGCTGAGAAGAAGCTGTCCTGATCGAAGAACTGTATCCTAAGTTGTTCCTGATCCTGAATTGTAATGTGTTACTTCCCTAATAAACCCCATAATCGTGAGTATAGTCTGTGAGTTCTGTGTGGCCATTGCCACAATTATCAAACCCAGCAGAAGAGTGGAGAGTGCTGTGGGAGGGGTGCTGGTGTCAGGATTGGTAAAAAGGTTAGACAGAGGAGGTATGTCTGACTTCGGCTTCATAGGAATCAGCCTTGGGCTGTTGATTGCTGATAATGATTCTCTCTCCCCATTGTGAAGTTAGACGAGGAGGTCTGATGCCTCTGCCATGCCACCATTTTTACACTGACTCATAGCAACCCTATAGGACAGAGTAGAATTGCCCCATAGGGTTTCCAATGCTGTAATCTTTATGGAAACAGACTGCCATATCTTTCTTCTTCGGAGGAGCTGATGGATTTGAACTGCCACCCTGTCGGTTAGCAGCCGGTCACTTTAACCACTGCGCCACCAGGGCTTCTTAAGGAGAGAACAGCGCAGGCTATTTTCCTTTATGAAGCAAACCAGTAAAACCAAACCCGTTGCCGTCAAGTTGATTTCTACTCATAGCGACCCTATAGGACAGAGTAGAACTGCCCCATAGGGTTTCCAAGGCCGAAATCTTTGCGGAAGCAGACTGCCATATCTTTCTCCCTCAGAGTAGCTGGTAGGTTCGAAAAGCCAACCTTTCGGTTAACAGCCGAGTGCTTTAACCAGTGCACCACCAGGGCTCCTTCTTTATGAACATAGATGCAAAAATCCTTAAGAAATGGTTGAATGAAATTTAGCTGCATATTGAACCAGCAGAGTATGTTTTGTATGAGCTGGTTCACCCTGGGCACGTGGAGGTGGAGCGCTGCCATGTGTGCTGAGAACTCCAGGCCCGTGGAGGCCACTTGTTCCCGTCTCCCTTGAAACCCAGTAAGGTGACAGTAAAGGAATTAAACAGGCAAAAGTGCATGAGGGCCAAGAGTACAGAGGAGGTGGAAACATCCAACAAGAGATAATGAGCATTAACTCTTTGAGCATGTTTACAATAGCTGCTTTAAAGTCTTTACTAAATCCAACATCTGGGTCATCTCAGAGTCAGTTTCTATTATCTGTTGTTGTTTTTTCCGCTGACTATGGGTTATATTTTCCATTTATTTTCAGGTCTTGTGATTTTTTGTTATGAATGATACATTGTAGAGATTCTGGATTGTTATCTTCCTCTGAAGAATGTTGATTTTTGTTCCAGCTCAAATACTAGCTGATTACCTTGAACTTGGGTAGACTTGGTTTGACGTTTTGTTGGGGCAGATCTTTGGAAAGCCTATCATGTTTTCCATGCCTTCTTTTCTTGGCGGGACTCAACTTCTAAACTGTGTCCCCTGCGAATTTCTTTGGGGCTTGGCTGGAGACTTTGGTAGGATGGGTCTAGAGTAGGCCTTACTCTAGACTCCTATGGTACAGCTTTTCTGGAATCTCAGCTGGATGCTGTGGTGTTAGCAAGATTCTTCACTTGGCTGGGCTGAAACTCTAGTTTCTCCTGGCACTGCTCAACCTCTAGTGTCTCTGGTGTAGTCAGCCCTGGGAAAGCTGCCCCCTGGTAGCTTCAGGTGGTCTTGCCCTGCTCCAATGGACTTCTGGAATGCCCAGCACAGCCTCCTCGTGCTGGTGCCCTGTCCCACAGATGCACTGCCACTCAGCTCAGCGAGATTCTGTGCTTTGCCTGGGCTCCAGCTCTGTAGGTCTCAGATGGGAGAGGCGGGGCGCTGACAGTCGTAGGGCAAAAGAGAGAAGTGAGCAGAGAGACAGGGGGACCTCATACCACCAAGAAACAAGAGACAAGAGAATAGTGTGATCTTTGGACCCAGGGTCCCTGTGCTGAGAAGCTCCTTGACCAGGGAAGCTTGATGACAAGGACCTTCCCCCAGAGCCGACAGAGAGAGAAAGCCTTCCCTTAGAGCTGGCACTCTGAAATTGGACTTCTAGCCCCCTAGATTGTGAGAGAATAAATTTGTCTTCGTTAAAGCCATCCACTTGTGGTATTTCTGTTATAGCAGCACTAGATAACTCAGACAGCCGTTAATATAAACTCACTGCCCCCTAAGGTTCCTATCTAATCTTTTGAGTTGCTATTGTCAGTTTGATTCCATATAGATAGTTCTTAAAAGAGCATAATGTTCAAGGCAGACATTTTTTACTAGTTAAGCTAAACTATTTGGTTTTAAGAAGACCTCAAGGGATGTTTTTGGTTTAAGGTATAAAGATTATCTCAGGACAGTAACCTCAGGTGTTCATCCAACCTCCATGGCTCTAGAAAGTCTGGATTCCATGAGAATTTGAAATTCTGTGCTGCATTCTCCCCCTTTTGATCAGAATTTTTCTACAGAATCTTTGATCAAAATGTTTAGTCATGGTAGCCAGGCACCATCCAGTTCTAGTCTCATGGCAAAGGAGGCAGTTGTTCATGGAGACAGTTAGCTACACATTCCATATCCTCCTATTCCTGACTCTCCTTCTTCCTTTGTTGCTCCAGGCAAATAGAGACTAATTATTGTGCCTCGGATGGCCACTTGCAAGCTTTTAAGACCCCAGGCACTACACAACGAACTAGGAGGTAGAACAGAGGCACTAAACACGTTATTAGGCCGATTAGCCTTGAAACCATGACCCTAAACCTCCAAACCAAGTAACCAAATTCCATGAGGTGTTTGGTTGTACAGCAGCAGCCTCAGCAACCACTGTTTATTATAATTATTATTTGGTCATTGTTATAAATATGTCTATCACATAACTTTTGCCAACTCAACTTTTTACAGGTGTACAACTTATTGACAGCACTTACACTAATGGGCTATGCAGCCCTACCCTTAATCAATGTGACTTTTCCACCACCATAAACTGAAACTCAGTACTCCATAAGCAAGAACCCCCCCTCTCCCCCACTCTCCTGCCCCTGGTAACCCCTAATAAATTTTGGTCTCTATACATTTTCCTTTTCTTGTCTTTTCCTGTAAGTGAGGTCATACAGTGTTTGTCCTTTTGTGATTGACTTACTTCACTCAGCATAATGTCTTAAAGCTTCATCCATGTTGTAGCATGTATCGTGACTTCATTTCTCCTACTGGCTGAGTAGTATTCCATTGTATGAACGTACCACATTTTGTTATCCTTTCATCCGTTGATGGGCGTTCAGGTTGTTTCCACCTTTTGGCTGTTGTATTCAGTGCTGCAGTGAACATGACGTACAAGACTCTTTGACTGTTTTCAAGTCTTTTGGGTATATCCCTAGGAGTGGGATTGCTGGGTCATATGGTAGTTCTATTTTTAGTTTTTCCACAATGGCTGTACCATTTTGCACTCCCACCAGCCATGGGTAAGGGTCAGGAAGCACAGTCTTGTGCTGCCTGCTGTCCAGCGCCAGAAATCAGTTGCCTGAAACGTGTTGTGCGGTTTTATGGTTGTTGTGGGTGGGAGGGCCAGGCTGACACCAGTTATTCCACCTAAGTCTCCAGTAATTTTTATTTGATTAAAATCAGAATTGTATGAGAAAGGAAAAGTAATCATTGTCCACCATGTGACTCAGCTGTGAATAATATTTACATAGTTGGGATCATGTAATCAATAAGTAGCGATTCAACAGACAATGCTGATAGAACCATTCTTAGGAGGTTGGGGGTGTGTACAGAGCGATGGAGTAAGACAGAGGAATCTTACCTTGTGCAGACAATAACATCCACAACTGAAAAGTCAAGAAATATTTATATAAACGTATTATTTAGAAAGGTGAATGGAAATACCTGAAGAAATAGCTAAAAGAGTTCTGCTGGGTGGGAGGCGGGGCCAGGCAGGGTTCTCTGTCTCACACCTGTGCCAGGATCAGATTTTCACCCTGCATACAGTGTGTGTATTAAATATAAAAGGAAATCTTATTATAAGTCATCACATAAATAGATGCAAGGAGGGAAAATCTCCATAAATGCAGAGAAAAGTTCTCCATAAAACACTCTCTCATGTAAGCTGTGGGCACACTGGGAGCAGTGACTATGAATTCGGTGGCTTTAGGGCCTGGCACACTGCCTGTTCTGTCTGTTCGGGTCCTGACTGGCCACCCAAAGTCAGTGCTCTCAGCGTCCTGTGTCTGGAAGAGGAAGCAGAGGTGCCTGGGGGTAGCCGGCAGTATGGCTTGAGGGCCTGGGTGCTGAGTGTACCCCAGGGCCTCCAAGGCAGGGCGTCCTCACCCTAGAGGGGCGAGGCCTTGCCTGCGGGAGGGCGTGCTGTCAGTCTTGGGCAGGGCGCACCATCACCAGCCCCTGCTGGTCAGCAGACATGAAGTCTGCGGGTCACAGAGGGGGACAGTCACTGTCCGTGATAACACACTTGTCGGCCAGCGAAACCCTCAAGAACCTATCTGCCACTTACTAAAACTAGTGTGTTCATTGAGGTGTGTTGGGGCTGAGACTGCCCTCTCTCCAGGGCCCCAGGGTGCTGCACTGGGGGAGGGGCCGGCTCCTGGTCCCCTCTCCCATGGCCCTCCCTGCTGAGAGCACCCAGGGTACCCAGCCTGGACGTCCAGCTGGGAGCAGTGTTCAGGCTGCCCTTGTGCTCCGGGGAGCCTCGGGCTACCCTCCAGCACCGCACGCACAGGGGTGGTCTGCCACCAGGGTCTGGGTCTCGGTTCTGTGAGAGGAGCCCCGGTCTGATTGTCCTCGTCCCCCAGTTGTTCACTCCTCAAGCCGCTGCCGCCTCCCCTGAAGGATGGACCGAGGAGTATCGGCTGGTGACCCCACTGCTGACCTCACTGCTGGTGACCCTGCTGGTGACCCCACCTGTGACCCTGCTGGTGACCCCACCTGTGACCCTGCTGCTGGTGACCCCACCTGTGACCGTGCTGTTGGTGACCCCACCTGTGACCATGCTACTGGTGACCCCACCTGTGACCCCACTGCTGCTGACCCCACCACTGCTGACCTCACTGCTGGTGACCCTGCTGGTGACCCCACCTGTGACCCTGCTGTTGGTGACCCCACCTGTGACCGTGCTGCTGGTGACCCCACCTGTGACCCTGCTGTTGGTGACCCC
>NW_004444253.1:738297-741446 GCF_000243295.1 Trichechus manatus latirostris
CCTGTGACCCTGCTGTTGGTGACCCCACCTGTGACCGTGCTGCTGGTGACCCCACCTGTGACCCTGCTGTTGGTGACCCCACCTGTGACCGTGCTACTGGTGACCCCACCTGTGACCCCACTGCTGCTGACCCCACCACTGGTGAGTACTATTCCACCTGTGAATCTGCGCCCCCTGTGGCTCCATAACTATATCTGGGGCCATGTCTGGCAGGGCCAGGAGGGTGTGGGGTTGGGGGTGGGGTCAGGTGTGGGGTCGGGTGTGGGGTTGGGTGTGGGGTCCGGGTGTGGGGTTGGGTGTGGGGTCCAGGTGTGGGGTCCAGGTGTGTGATTAGGTATGGGGTCGGGTGTGGGGTCAGGTGTGGGATCTGGGTTTTGGGTCTGGGTGTGTGATTGAGTGTGGGGTCTGTTGTGGGGTCCAGGTGTGGGCTTGGGTGTGGGGTCTGGGTGTTTGGTTGAGTGTGGGGTTGGTTTTGGGGTTGGGTGTGGGGTCTGGGTGTTTGGTTGAGTGTGGGGTCGGGTGTGGGGTTGGGTATGGGGTCTGGGTGTTTGGTTGAGTGTGGGGTTGGTTTTGGGGCTGGGTGTGGGGTCCAGGTGTGTGGTTGAGTGTGTAATCAAGTGTGGGGTTGGTTGTGGGGTCCAGGTGCGGGGTTGGTTATGACAGTGGCACCCACTCCATCTGCCTGCAGGCAATAAAGGGCTGTCCTGAGCAGATCTCGTGGGCCCTTACCTGTGTGGCCCCTCTGCAGTGGCTGCAGATGGGGACCCTGAGAATTGTGAATGGCTTCACCCTGGGTGGTCTCGGGAGGACTTCAGGACATACTGCCTTCTTGGGTCCCAGAGCAGGTGGCTTGGTGGGTAGCCATGGGACAGCTTGATTCTCGGGGTTGGGGGGCGATGGGGTCCCGTTGGGGGCTGGCTTCAGGGTTGAGGGCTCTGTTCCCTTGTCAGAGGATCTTGAGGGTCTGTACATGATCTGTACCATGGCCGCGCGAAGGCCTCCAAGCACCAGCCCTGTGAACCTGGCCCAGGGTCTCCACTGGGGGGTTAGGATTGTCTGGAATGGGGTGGCTTCCTGGGTAGAGGGTCTAAGCACACACCAGACGCCCCTCTCCGGTTGAAACAGCTTGGTTCCCCAGCTCACAACATGTCCCAGCAGAAATGACGGAGCGGGTTGGGAGCACAGGCGCTGAGGGGACAGATCTACCAGGCCAGGCGTCCCCTCCCCGCAGCTGTGCCCTCTCTGGGTGTGTGAGGATCTGGGGCTGGGCCATGGGAAATGTACCCCTGGGGGCCCTCTGGGGGCTGTCAGCATAGCCCTCCATCAGGGCGCAGGGAGCCTTGGATCTCCAGGGACCTCCCAGGGGACCCTGCCACATCCCCTGCAGTTTTCAAAATCAGATCATGGTGATCGCTTGAAGTTGAGAAGGACATCTGCCCCCACCCCAGAGAGAATGGCAGTGAGGCTTTCCCTGTGGACGGGCCAGCGCGGGGGTGACTGACGTGCCTTCCCTGGGCGTGAAGGGTCTGCACGTGGCCGGGCCGCCCCATCCCCCCCGCATCCTGGCGCCGCCTCCCTCCCAGACACGCACTGCTAACTCGGTTTAAAAAGGAAACCTCCGTGGAGTTGTCTTCCGCAGGAGGTGGGGCTGCTCACGCTAGTCTTGGCCTCCACCTGGGACCACGGGACGTTCTGCTCGGAGTGGTGGGGGTGGGGCAGGGCTGCTGCCGGAGCCCAGAATTCCCTTAAGCAAGTGAGGGGGCTTTGGGGAGAGAGGCCGGGGAGGCACCAAGAGAGTCAGGCCACGGGGCTGCAGGCCAGTGCTGCCCAGGATGCTGTGTGCTGGGAATGTCCTGCGGTGACCCCTCGTTGGATTGCCTGGCTGTGGGTTTGTGCGCCAGGTGGAGGTGGGCGGGGGGGGGGGCCGGGACACGTGCACATAGGTAGCCGCCAGCGGAGGCAGTGGGGGTGGGGGGTGAAAAAGCAGCTTCCTGTCCTAAGCGCCCCTCCCCCCGAGGCCTGTCATCCGTGACGCCCACTTGCACCTCAGATTCACCTAGGATGTAACTACCAGACACACGTTTTGGGGCATGAGGGCTGAAAACCAGAGGCTGAGTGTGGGAGGAGGGGGGGTGAGGCCTGGCAGAGATGCCGAGTGTTCTTTGTGCCCCCACCCCCCACCCCACCAAGTCCCCCACAGTAGCTCTGGCTCCACACAAAGGCATTTTCTTCGTCTGCCAAGAAGGAAGGGGGGTGGGGCCGGGACGGGTCTGGAAAATAAGGCCCTGGGCCAGCGGGTGCTGTCAGCTGTCAGCGTGGGAGCCGGGACTCCGCTGGCCTCGCGAACCGCCCCATGCCCTGGCCGGGGTCGGCCCTGGGCCTTGCCTGTGACAAAGGGCCTCGCTCGGCTCGGGACAAGGGGCCCTACCGGACACAGAAGCCCCCTTGATGGGGGGTGATTTTACTTTGAATGGCCCCAGGGGTCCCAGCCCCCACCGTTGCTGCAGCCATTGCCTGCAAATGTCCCCAAAACAGCCTCCAAACTGGACCGTGGCGTCTGGGGGTTGTCTCTGGCCGTCGGGCCCAGCCAGACCAGCAGCCCAGGGGCTGGGGTGGGGGGAGGCCTGGCGGCGTCTCAGCAGCCCACGGTAAATCTGTTGGGGTACCTTGGAGCTGATGGACCCTCCCTGCTTTCCAGGCCTCACTCCCTCCTTCCCTCCCTCCTTCCCCCGCCCCCCATATAAATGTCAGAATGAGCTTGCTTGGTCCCACAGAAGCGTGTTGGTACTTTTATTGGATTTCACTACATTTATGGCATAACTTAGGAAGACCTGACATTTTCCTAATGGACTTCTGTGGTGGCTCTCAAACACACCCATGGGTTCTTTGACACTCCTCACATTGAAGGTGGGGTCTGATTCCCCTCTCCTTGATTGGGGTCCGCCTTAGCAATGGGCTTCTAATGAAGAGAGAGCCTCCAGCGATGCTGTGTGACCCCGAGGGGAGGCTAGAACAGTCAGTCAGCTCCCACCTGTTCCAGCCATGCTGTGTGACCCCGTGACCCCGAGGGGAGGCTAGAACAGACAGTCAGCTCCCCCTGCTCCAGTGATGCTGTGTGACCCCGAGGGGAGGCTAGAACAGACAGTCAG
>NW_004444253.1:741546-744879 GCF_000243295.1 Trichechus manatus latirostris
GTGACCCCGAGGGGAGGCTAGAACAGACAGTCAGGTCCCCCTGCTCCAGTGATGCTGTGTGACCCCTGTGACCCTGAGGGGAGGCTAGAACAGACAGTCACCTCCCCCTGCTCCAGCCATGCTGTGTGACCCTGAGGGGAGGCTAGAATAGACAGTCAGCTCCCGCCTGGCCTTTCCCTTGGCCTGCCTGCTCTTGGCAGCCAGCTGCCATGCTGTGAGGAAGCCCAATCTAGCCCCCAAAAGGAGGCCTTGAGGAAGGAACTGAGGCCCCAGGCCAACAGCTGGCACCAAGCCACCAAACCCCGGCCTGCCTTCCCTGTTTGCACTGAGGCCTGGACATGGTGTTTAAGTTCCTCACCTACAGAATCTGAGAACGTAAGAAACGCCCAGTCTGTGTTGGGGTAAATTTTTATGCAGCCAAAGAAACCGGAGCTCTGTTCAAGGACACTTTTTGCTTTTCTGTTTGTTCTTTTGGCCTCAGGTTTGTCTTTTTAAAATCGATCTTGCACATTTTGTTTTTGTAAGGAGATGTTTTAGCTTTTAAAGTTCCTGTTGTAAGTAGGATCTTTTCTTCCAGCAGGTTTTCTAATTCTTCTTTTCAAACGAATCTAGAGATTTCTTTGTGTTAGCTTTACGTGTGTGTTCTCCTGACTGAACTGCTGTGATAGCTTTTCAGCAGCTTCCCGACTTCCCAGGTGAGCAGTCCGGTCTGCAAGTGTGCCCGCTCTGCCCCTCCCCCAGGCTCATGCATCCCTCTTCTCTTTGCTACCTGTGTGTGTGCCCCACAGCACCAGGACAGATGGCAATGTCCTCCCACCTTCCCTTTGCATACCTGTGTGTGTGCCCCACAGCACCAGGACAGATCGCAATGTCCTCCCACCTTCCCTTTGCATACCTGTGTGTACACCCCACAGCACCAGGACAGGTGACAATGTCCTCCCGCCTTCAGGGGAGAGCTTCTTTTTTTTTTTTTTTTTATTTGTTGTAATTAAATGAAGTTTACATTTCAAGTTAGTCTCCCATACAAATTTTTTTTTTTTTTTACATACATTGTTATGAGACCCCAACCGCTCACCCCATTCTGCAACAGCATATTCCTCCCCTCCGCCCCTGATTCCCCATGAACATTCAACCAGCTCCTAACTCTCTCTGCCTTCCCATCTCACCTCCGGACAGAATCTGCCCCTTGGTCTCTTGTATCTACTTGACTAAGAGGCACATTCTTCACGAGTATCACCTTATGTCCCACAGTCCAGTCCAATCCCTGTCTGAAGAGTTGGCCTCGGAAATTGTTTAAGTTCCGGGGTGATAGAGAGTCCAGGGGCCATGCTTTCTGGGCCACCTCCAGTCTCAGTCAGACCATTAAGTCTGGTCTTCTTACTAGAATTTGAGTTCTGCATCCCATCGTTCTACTGCTCCATCAGGGACCCTCTGTTGTGTTCCCTGTCAGGACATTCATTGGTGGTAGCCCAGCACCATCTAGTTCTTCTGGTCTCAGGCTGATGAAGTCTCTGGTTTATGTGGCCCATTCTGTCTCTTGGGCTAATACTTTCCTTGTGTCTTTGGTGTTCTTCGTTCTCCTTTACTCCAAGTGGTTGGGACCAATTGATGCATCTTAGATGGCCACTTGCAAGCTTTTAAGACCCCAGATGCCACTCACCAAAATAGGATGCAGAATATTTTCTTAATAAGCTTTGTGATGCCAATTGACACAGATGTCCCCTGAAAGCACAGTCCCCAGACCCCCCATCCCTGCTACTCTGTCTCTCAAAGTATTTGATTGTACTGAGGAAACTTCTTAGCTTTGGTTTAGTCCAGTTGTGCTGGCTTCAGGGGGAGAGCTTCTTGTATCCCACATCATGGTGCTGGCTGGAGCCAACTCGGATGCAGGCTGAGGACAGGTGAGGTTTCCTCTGAGCTCGTGGTTGTGTGGATAAAACCATGAATGAGTGAGCGTCTCCCTCAGTGGGGCGCTGCCGGAAACACTGGGCCCATGGAGACCATGTGACACCAGCCCCCCATGTGGAGGCAGGATGTCCACTGCCCACCCCACCGCCTCCCAGACCATGTCTGTCACTTCACTGTCCTACCATGGAAAACAGCACTCATTTTGTTTATTTTTTGCCACTAGCTTTGTGATAAGCATTTACTAGGGGTCTTTATCGAAGTTAACTTGGCAGCTGATTTTTTTTCCTGGAATGCATCGATTTTTAAAAGTGAAGGTCACATCTGGGATAAAGCAGTGTCTCCTTGTCACCTTCCTGTATCTTGGCCATTCCAGGAGAATCCCCGGAAGCGGCCCCAGTGGCTCTCTGTGTCCTGTGACCCACTGTGTCCAGCACTGTGGGGGAGGGGTGTTGACGAGAGGGGTGGGGAGGAGTTGGGGGCAGGCAGTGAAGACCCTGGGCCCCTGTACTGGGCCTGGCGCCTTGAGCAGGTCCTCCCAGGGAGGACACCCACGTAGGGGGACCTGCAGGGCCATTGGGGCTGTGCTTTTTTTCTTGAGCTTACATAGCTGCCCCACCCCACCCCATGCCCCTGGGGGTCAGAGTTCAGACCTGCTGGGGGCCTCCTGCAGTTAGCGCACACGAGCACATTGATGTGCGGAGCTGGCTGTGAACTTGGGCCTGGTCCAGGCTGCCGAGGTGGGTCTGGGGTCCTGGTGTCAGGCTCCGAGCCCCCAACCCTGCCGTGACTTCCCCAGACGGGCGCGTTTGGGTGCAGTGGACGCTGGAGTGTGAGGGTCTGGCTGGGGGCGTGCAGAGTCGGGGGGGCTCTGCTGCCGCCTGACCTGCCCTCCTGCCGTGGACCCTCAGTTCTGCAGAATGTCACATAACTCGCTTATCTTATTCACTCAGATAAACGCCTCTCTACATCCTGTTTTTCTTATGTCATACGAACAGGAAGCCAGCGATTGTTTGAGATGTGCGTCAGCGTGGCCGTGCAGTGGCGGGACGCGGCCTCCCCTCCTGGCCGCCTGCAGGACCACCCTCGCCCTCGCCCACACACGCTATCACCCACCCCGCCCATACCCACCCATGCCCCTACCTGAGACTTGGGCTTTCCCCTTGGTTCCTGCAGGACTGCATGGGGGGGGTGGGGGGACTGACCCCGGGCTGGTGGGCAGCTGGTCATGATGGAGCGTTCCTCTTACACCGTGCATAGTCGTGAACAAGGTGACATGGCCCTCCCTGAAGCTCGTAGCATCGTGGGGGTGCTGACAATAAATGAACAAGGCCTCAGTGAAACGCTGTAGCGGTTGGGTGCGGGGCAGGGTGGTGCAGGGGTGTGGGGTGGGCGGTGCAGGTGGGTGGTGCAGGGCAGGGTGCAGGG
>NW_004444253.1:745087-750847 GCF_000243295.1 Trichechus manatus latirostris
GGGCTGAAGGAAGAGCGTTCTGGGTGGAGGGGCGGACAGTTTGGAGGAGGACACAGATACACACATGGACACGCAGGCACGCAGGCACGCACGCACACACAGCCTGTTGCTGTTTTGTTGGAATATTCTGGACGAGTTCACATCATTGACGATATGGCCTGGCCCTTCCTTTATTTTATTTTTAAATTTTTTCTCCATGTTTTATGACTTTTTGCATAAATATTGTCTGTTGGATTTGTCCCAAGGAATTTGAAATTTTTAAATGATAATTCACTGATTTCATTTTAGTGTTCATTTTCTGTTTGTTGCTAGTTGACAGGAAAACAAATTTTTGTACGTTGGGCTTGCACTGAGCATCTGTGATCTGGGCTAAGCTCTCTGATTAATCCGAGTAATTTATCTGTAAATTCTTCACGGCTTTCTGCACGATCATTCCCACTGCCAGTGAGTAATCATGTTTTTATTTTTCCTTTGCCAAATTTTACACCTTACTTTCTTGGGTGCCCTGCTGCACCGGCCAGGACCTGGGTTGCTGTGGGCTGGAAGTTGTGGGCATCCCTGGGAGGGTCCGGTTCACAGGGGACACCTGGCATGAGGTGTTAGGTTTGTTCAAGGTGTTTTGCAGCTGCCTCTTATCCAATTAAGAAAGTTCTCTTCTAGTGTGCTGAGTTACCTGTTGAAAATCAGGAGCAGAATCTAATTGTGTGAAATGAGTCCGTTGAGAGGACAGTATAGCTTTTCTCTTTTGTCCCGTGACGGCCTGAGTTACTCTGGCAGACTTTCAGGTGTTCAATCAGTTTTTAGACCAATCCCGATAAGACCCAGCGACCTGCTCTCCTTCCTGCATGTGCTGCGGGGCCAGGCTGCTGGGTCTTACTGGGATCGGGCCTGTGTCCATACTGTGGGGCCAGGTCGCTGGGTCTTACCGGGATTGGGGTCTGTGTCCACGCTGCAGGGCCTGGTCACTGGGTCTTACTGGGTGTCTTAGTTATCTAGTGCTGCTATAATGGAAGTACCACAAGTGGGTGGCTTTAATGAATATAAATTTATCCTCTCAAAGTTTAGGAGGCCAGAAGTCTGAATTCAGGGTTCCGGCTCTAGGGGAAGGGCTCTCTGTCGGCTCTGGGGGCAGGTCCTTGGCGATCATGTGGTGTATATCGTAAGACCTCGCCATCTATGCTTGATCTGTTCTTTTATATCTCAAAAGAGATTGACTTAAAACACAGCCTACGCTAATACTTCCTCATTGATGTAACAAGGAAAACCCATTCCCAAATGGGATTATAACCACAGGTAGAGGGGTTGGGATTCACAATACATATTTTTGGGGACACAATTAAATCCATAGCCGGGGGATCCCGGCCTGCGTTCAGCAAGCGTGGTGCCATCGACTGCTCGTGAACCGCTCTCGGCAGGTCTGTCTGCAGGTCCCACTGGCCTCATGAGGGGCGTTGAGGCGTCTCCCCTTTTTGTCCTGCCCCCTGAGAGAGCCCCAGCAGGTAGAGTTGGCTGGGGAAGCCCCCGGGCTCCTGTCTTCCTCTGAATCTGACCTGGAGAGTGAAGAGTCTGTGTTAGTAACCCCCGCACCCAACATGTGTGGTCATGGTTGGGGTCCTGATCCTGACCCTGATCCTATCCCCAGCCCCCACTGTGTGGCTGTGGTCAGATTCTGGGTAGGTGCAGACAGGTGGAAAGGAAGTGATGAGGTCATGGTGAGAGGCAGCTTTCCTCCCTAACACACAGAGAGATCTGTGTCTCTCCTTGGTGTTGACATTGGTTGCTGGCACACGTTTGCTGACCCCCAACCTCCCTAGGCCCAGTTTCCCAACAGGTTTGCTCTGGTGTCCCCCAGGACGTGTGGCAGGATTGTCCAGCCAGTTGAGGACTGAGTGCCCCATCTTGTGGGCCCCTCCGCATGCGCCCGGGGGACTGCTCTTGTCCCATCTGCCGCTGGAAGGCAAGAGAGAATACCACCAAATGTAGGGGACTGTGATTTGGGGCTCCAGGAGTACGCCATGCCGCTGTGGTGGTCGGGAGGCTTTGGGGAGCAGCTGGCCTTTGTGAGGTTAGGGTTAGGGTGAGGGGAAGGGGAGCGAAGGGAGGAGGGATAGAAGTGGGCAGGCAAAGACCGTGGGAGGGACCACTTGTGGGCAGTGGCTGGGGTGACCGTGCTGTGACTCAGTGTGGACTCTGGTGGGTGGTCTGCTCAGCTCTGGGCTTGGTCTTGGTGGCCCAACGTCCCCTCCCTGCTCTGGAAACTGCAGCCATTGCGGCTGAAAGGTGAAGCCAGGGCCGCTGGGCTGTGGGTGGAGACTGCCCAGAGAGCGCCGGGCCAGAGAAGGCCGCTGGCCGCAGGGAGGCTATGAGTGCAAGCGGCCAGGGATTAAGGGCGTGAGTGCTGTCGTGTTGGCCAGAGTAGGCTGTTGGCCACAGGGAGGAGGTCGGTGGGACAGGCTTCCCCCGCTTCTCTGCAGCAGCCCCATCACCCTGTCTGTCCTCTGTCCCTCACAGGCCGGGACCCGCTCCTGTTCCTGCAGGCACTGCAGACACGGTGGCCCACAAGGGAGCTGCAGCAGGTGAGCCAGGGTACGACCTGGGTGGCATCTTATGTGTGGACCCTGGGGCAGAGTTGTCAAAGCTGCCTCATGTGACTTCTGTGTCTGACATGAAAGGTGGTAGGTGTGGACTCGGGGTCTCTGCACACGTGGGGTGGTAGGGCCCTGGGGCAGGACTGTTGGGCCCCGGTAGAAACAAGAGCCCCATGGCCCCTGTGCGTGTCTGTGCCCAGAGCTACTTCACTGCTCTGTCTACTAGGTCCACTCCCGGCTACTGCCAGCACAGGTGGTGCAGGCAAGTGCCCCTTCCAATTCATTCATTTCTCTTTGAAGTTTCCTTCTTCCTTCAGCTTTTCTCTGTTGTTCTGTTTCTGAGTTCTCTTAGCAGGTGCTAAGTCATTAATTCTCAGTCTTCCTTCTTTTCCAACCTGTGCATCTGGCAGGTGGATGGCCTCTAGGCGCTGCTCCCGCCCAATGTCACCGTTTTGATTTGGGGAATTTCCATCGTCTGTCTCTTCTGTTGTCCAGTTTTCCTTGGGATGTCTCCTTTGACTGATGTGTTATTCATCTCCAAACAAGTATAGAAACATGTTTTGGTATCTTTTTATTTGTTTCTAGTTTCCTTGCATTGCAGTGGAAAAGCTCGGCCTGTGTGCTTTTCGTTCTTGGTGTATGTTGAGGCTTGCTTTGCGGTTAGTTTGTAGAAGTGTTCCGAGTACGCTGGGGAAAAAATGTGAATTCTCTGCTTGGTGGTTGGCTCCTAAAGCTCCTGCCTGGAGGGACTGCGTCACTTCTGTTCACACTTCATCAGCCAGAGCTGGTCACGCGCCGCTCCTGGGTTCCAGTGAGCAGAAAAGGGCCATGCTGCCCAGTGTCCAGCTAGAGCATGGGCATTTGTGACAACCACCCAAATGACCACCAGGGGCCAGAGGCAGAAGCAGAGAGGCCAGGGGAAGTCACTGCAGTGACGATGCGTTGTGGGTGGCTCGGCCAGGGTGATGGGGCTGCTGAGATGTGCTGACTAGTTCCATGATTATTTTTAATTTGTAAAGTTCTCCTTGGTTCTTTTTCAGATCTGCCTCCCCCTCCTCCCACAATGTCTTGCTCTTTTCTTAGTTTTGATTCTTCTTTTATTTCATTCATAATTTTAGACATACTTATTTTATATATTAATTCCCAAATTGATGTCCTATTAGTCCGCGTGCTCAGAGCTGGAATCATCCCAGTTGGGGAGATTATCACTCATGGTGGATGCTCCCTTGTGTGTTCTGTAATGTTTCGTTGTGAGCTCATTTTAGTGGAACTTTGCCCCCTGGTGGCCGAGGGGCCCAAGTGTCCCTACAGAGCAGTTAAAGAGCCCTTGAGTTTTTGTTCTGCAAGATCCCTCAGTGGTGTCACTAGATTGGGACGAGCTTGCTGGACCACGTGTATAAATTAAAACCCCGGGAGAGGTACAGGCCCCAGATTTCACGTTTTTAGGAGTCACTTTGCTTTTATTCCCAGAGTCCAGGCAGACAGACCGCTGGCCTTGTCCCCTTCCAGCAGTGGGTAGATGTTTTCCTGGCCCACCCTTTCCCCAAGGGACACCCCTTGCAGGGTTTCAACTTACACTTTCCAGCTCAGGGGACCCCAGGCCTCGTCTCCTGCCCTTATGGAGCATCAGCACCCTCCAAAGCAGCTCTGGGATCCCCTTGCATGCTCACTGCGCCTCGTTTTCGGTTCCCTCCTTGTTCTGGCAGATGTAATTCTCTTTCCTGGGTGCTTAGCAAGCTATTTTTAGGTGTTTGCTGTGGGAGAGTTGTCAGGTTTCCTGAGTTCACCCTTATGCTTGGAGCAGAAGTTTGCATTTATTTCCTTCTCGGCAAGCATGTCAAATTGCCAGAACACCATGGTCTTAGAATCACCTTGAAGCCCTGTGGGTGTTTACTCTTAGGCGCCCTGCAGGAGCATTATCCACATTCTAGGAGCTGGGGAGCAGCTTCCCTCAGAACAGGGTACAGCCTGTGTTCCGATCTTACAGCTGCAACCCAGTCACCTTCACACTGCTCCGTGGGAGCTGTGTGTGCATAGCAGAGGCACGAGGTTTGGGGGAGGCATGCTCAGACAGGGTGCAGACAAGGCCCGGGGAACAATGGGGCCCAGAGAGATGAGGGTGTGACTGCTGGCTCAGGGGCTGATGCAGGCAGTGGTCACTCTGTGGCTGAGGGCAGAGGAGATCAGAGCGAGTGGGGCGCCAGGCGGGTTCTCGTGGGCAGTGATGGGCCCCATCGTGGCCTCCCCAATGTCCATCCCTTCATTCCCGAGACCCCAGTCCTATGGTTCTGTGGTTCAGAGGTGAGCATGTGACCCAGGCTCAGCCAGTGGGACAATGGGGTAATCACCCAGGGGCTTCAGGGGTATCTCCTCTCTCCAGGTAGGAGGCCAGAGCAGAGTGTGAAGGTGCCTGGGCCCTCTGTGGGGTCGTGGTCTACTCCCCTGCCCTTGGGGACGTGGTGACCCTGGTGAGGAGGGGAGCTGCCAGGAGTTAGGACAGCTGACCACCACAGGGCTCTCTTGGGGTGCAGAGGCACCTGCCGTGTGGCGCCTGGGCTGAGTGAGCGCTGCCCCCCACCGTGGTCTCTGGGGTTGGTACAGAGCAGACCGTGTCTGGTCTCGGGCACTTGGCTCTGTGACGGCAGCCTTGGCAGAGGCATTCCAGCAGTGGGAGAGCCACAGCTTGGTCACTCGGTGGGGGGGGAGGGCGGGGCGCCTGTGCTTGCAGTGGCCACGTGGGTCTCCTGGGGTGTTCACAGCTGCACACAGGGTGCACCTCTGGTTCCTGGGGCCCCGAAGGGGCAGCCGTCAGCACTGGGCTGCTGGTCCCCGAGCTGCACACCTCAGTGTGTGGGGCGAGCTGTTCCCCCCGCTGTCCCCCACCGGCCCCGAGACCCTGAGGAAGCATAGAGCCTGTGCCTGGCCAAGCCAGCAGTGGGCCATGGGCGGGGAAGTTCCCACTTGCACTCCGAACCCTCACAGGGCCTCCCTGTGCCCGCCACCAGAGGGTCCCACAGGGGGTGGGGCCCAAGGAGCTCCTTGGTGACGCTTAGCGGTGATACAACAGCTCCGTGGGGCCCATGGCCCCTGCCGACCCCCACTGAGGACAACAGCATCACGGCACTTGGACTGTCCTGGGGGGCTGTCCTGGGGGCTTCCTGGGGGGCTGTCC
>NW_004444253.1:751424-755523 GCF_000243295.1 Trichechus manatus latirostris
TGTCCTGGGGGGCTGTCCTGGGGGGCTGTCCTGGGGGACTGTCCTGGGGGCTTCCTGGGGGACTGTCCTGGGGGGCTGTCCTGGGGGGCTGTCCTGGGAGGCTGTCCTGGGGGGCTGTCCTGGAGGCTTCCTGGGGGGCTGTCCTGGGGGCTTCCTGGGGGGCTGTCCTGGGGGCTTCCTGGGGGGCTGTCCTGGGGGGCTGTCCTGGGGGCTTCCTGGGGGGCTGTCCTGGGGGCCTCCTTGGGAGGCTGTCCTGTCTTTTTGAGGACACAATTCACCACACAGTGTAAAATGTAGCCACTGCTGGCCCTGGCAAAGGAAGCTGCAGAGCAGCGTCCATGGATGAGAGTTCATTACAGAATCGAGGGCAAGAAGACCCACTGACTTCTGAACATGTTTTAAACGCATCTTATTGTTTTTTGTATTTACATAACGGACTTAGAGGCTAGAGACCAGTTCCTATACTCTGTTTTTTTTCTTTTAGCTGTGATGGTCATGCACATCTTCTGCATTACAGAGAATAAAAAAGTCACAGATGTTTTCAGTTTGGGTCTGGGTTCCTTCCTTTTTTCTGTTTCCCATTGCTTGTTGGGACTGAGTGGGCCTGGCCATTCTCGGAGGGGAGAGTGGGCTGTGAGCGGCCTCCCCACGCAGGTACGCTGCAGACGCAGGTAAAGTGGCTTGTAAACCTGTTGCTGTCCCCATCGCGCCGCCTTTCAGATGAAGAGCCGGCCTTTGTCTGGCCCAGAGAACAAGCTTGCTGTCTTTATAGGACGATTAGTTGGACAATGACCGCCGTCCCTGTGGGCTTGGGGTGCAGTGGACCGGAACGGAATCCCAGCGGCGTGAAGAGTCGCTGGGGGCGTGGATGTGGCTGAATAGCAACAGTTACCTCTCTGAATAGATTACACTGAAAAAAAAAATCATTGTGCGGTGGGGGAGGGTCTGCTGAGGCTGTGAGCCTCGACCGTGCCATTTTCTGTCTCCACAGCTCCGGGAGGAAGCCTGGCGGGGCTTTGCTGCCCTGGATGACCCACTCACAGGACTCCTGGACATGCTGGAGGGTGGCCACACCAGCGGGGGACAGGGTCACTCACTGCAGGCCTGGGTTGCCTGTGAGCTGCAGCGCTGGCTGCAGGCGCAGCCACTGAGCCTGAGGCTGGCCCCCGTGAGCCCCCCACCACGGGCCCCCGTGTCCCAAAGCCACGGCCTTCCTGCCCTCCATCCGCCTGCAGCCATGCCCACCAGCCAGGCTGCTGTGGCCAGCTCAGCTTGTCTGGGGCGGGCGGGGTGGGGACACTGGCCTTAGCACCAGCTTCCATGCCTTGGGACGTGGGCCTGACCTCCAGTGTCCTGCTGCCTGCCCCAAACATCCACTCCATGGACCAGAGCTGCAGGGACCCAGGCCCTGCCCTGTCACTTCCCGGGACCAGCCAAGGGTGGGCGGGTGGCAGGGAGCTTGGGAGACGCTGCGTGCAGTAAGAGCCTCACTCGGCCTGCCTTGTGTCCTCCAGGGCAGCCCACAGCTGGGACAGCTGCAGGCCCGTGCAGCTGGGGTCCTCACTGGGAGCCCCCTCAGTCTCACAGAGCTTCTGGTCAGCATCTTCCGGCTGCAGGATGCTGACCGGAGCCTCCTGCTGGACCACATTGACCGCCTCCACGAGAGGGGCAAGTTCAAAGAGGTGCGTGTGATTTCTGACCGTCATCCATGGGAGCAGGTCCCCCTGGGCAGGACTTCGGCTGGGGCTGCACAGGGCAGGGGGCCAGCCAGGCAGGCTGCCCCAGGGCCACGAGCCCGTGCCTTCCTCCCCAGCATCCACACTGGGGTCTGTCCCGGGACACCCTCTCCTCCTGAGGTAACTCCCGGCACCTTGGCCCTCATACATGGCTCGGTTCTGGGTCCCCACGTCCATGCCCTGGCCGCTCTGCATCCCTGCTGTGGCCACCCCACCCTTGTCACTGCCCAAGCTCAGGCCATCATCTCTAAACCACGGCCCCACGTGGCAGACACCCACCCACCCCTTTGTCAATTCATCTGTTCCTTCTTTCATCAGCCAGCACCGCACCTCCTGTGTGCCAGGCGCTGTTCTTGTCCTGGGGTCTCAGTGAGGGGACAGCAGGCTGGGGGAAGGCTAATGATGCCCCCCTCCTCCAGGCCTATCCCAGCTGGTCCCCTTGGCCCCCCACCCTGTCCAGTCATCCAGCCAGGGCTCTAA
This sequence comes from Trichechus manatus latirostris, assembly GCF_000243295.1. Taxonomy (NCBI): domain Eukaryota; kingdom Metazoa; phylum Chordata; class Mammalia; order Sirenia; family Trichechidae; genus Trichechus; species Trichechus manatus. The sequence continues at coordinate 753,641 of NW_004444253.1, forward strand.
TGCAGGGAGCCTTTCAGTGACCCCGCAGAGTTGGGGCTCCCTTTGCCCTCTTCCCGCCCGTCCCCAACCCACCCACAGCCTGGCATGTCCCGAGGTCCCTTGCCTTCCCAAGTCCACATCTGAGCCCCACTGCTGCCCCTGAAGAGGAGACCTTGTCCGTGTTCTCCTGGCCTCCAGCTGGAGGACAAGACGCCTGTGGGCCAGGAGCCTTGGCGCTGCCTCCCCTCGTGGGGGGCCTGCACCCAGGCTGTGCAGCCACCCCCACACCAGGCCGGAGGGGCTCTGCTTTTGCTCCAGGTGCTGGTCCTGGGAGGGGCTGTGAGTGCCTGCTTTACCCCACAGGCCCCTCCACAGGCCCCCACTCTGGAGCAAGGTGCGCTCAGTGGGCACCGACTCTTGTGTCTGTTGATTTACACGGCCTTCAGGACACCTTTTTCTAGAACCGGCCTGGCCAACAGTGACTGTTGGTTTGTGAATCCCCCTGTGGCCTGTTGATTCTGGGGACCAGGGGACCCCTGGGCCTGCCCCGTGTGACGCTCGGCCATCTTTTAGTTTAGCATGAGAGCACAGTGCCGACACGTGGGGACACAGGCAGACTACTAGCCACTTCCGTGGACAGCTGCCGGTTCAGTCAGCCTCTGACAGCTCCTCGAGCCCTGGGGGCTGCTCCTTGTCTGAGTTAGTGTGGAGTCAGGAGCCTCTGCAGGGAGGTGTGGGCTGTCAGCTCCACGTCGGGGCTGTTGGAACAGCGGCCATTTGGCAGGTGCATCTGGGTGCGACCTGAGCCCCGGAGACAGCAGGGAGCCGGGAGGGGTGAGCGGCCAGTGGCTGCAGCAAGACCCAGGCGGAGGGCCTCAGCAGGCGTGGGGGCCAGTGGTCACAGGGCACGTTGGGAAGCCGGTGAACAAGCCTCCGGAGGCGCCGGCTTGGAAGCGCCCACCCCCTTGCCGGCCTCGAGTCCCATGGTCTCATCAGGGCCCAAGGACGAGCCTGACTCGGACACAGTGCTGCTGGTGGGCTACCGTTGGCCCCCTCGCCCCCACGCGGGCCTCTTCCTGTCCCAGAGAGGGGCTCCTGGACGTTAGGCTTCAGGTGCCAGAGCAGCCAAGCCTCAGCTGGGACCGGGCGGCCCAGGCAGAAGCGCAGCTGGTGCTTGTCCGTAGCCCGGAGCTGTGGCGGCATCACCACCTTCGGAGCCCTGTCTGGGCCTGTCCCGTGGCTCTGGAGGCCAAGACGGCAGCTCCGGGGCTGTGGGGGGCGTGGCCCCAGGACATGCAGGGTGGAGGGAGCTGCAGGGCCATGTAGGGTGGAGGGCACGGCCCTGGGACGTACAGGGTAGGATTTGATAGGGGCTGTGAGGGTTGGGAGCCCTGGAGGCACAGTGGTTGAAGCCCTGGACTGCTAACCCAAAGGTTGGCGGTTGGAACCACCAGCAGCTCCGTTGGAGAAAGCTATGGCAGTCTGTTTCTGTAAAGATTTACAGCCTTGGAAACCCTGTGGAGTCACTATGAGTCTGAATCGACTTGACAGCAGTGGGCTTGGTTCGGGTTTTGGTGAGGGGTGGAGGGCGCAGTGGGGGTGGCGCTGTTCTGACGGGAGGCCGCCTCGAGCGCAGGCAGCAAGGCGGCTCGGGTTTCCCGCTGTCTTCGGTTACACTCCAGCCTTTCACAGGGTGTCTGGGGCGGCTGAATGCACCCCCCCGCCCCTCCCAGCAGGCCCCAGACACAAAGGGGGCTCTTGTCCCACACAGGCCTGTGCAGGGGCCATTGTCCGAGCAGCCGCCCGGCGGGCGGTGCACACCCTGGGCTCGCCGCTCCTCCGGGCATTCAGGGCTGTCCGCTCAGATTAGCAGCGGCTCACGACTTAATGGGGGCGATATTTCA